>NC_133803.1:33484947-33784947 GCF_043250625.1 Sebastes fasciatus
CCTAAAAACATTTCTATTCTGTTATTATGATCTGCACCCAGTTGCACTGCCACACCCATCGGTGATGTCACCGCATGACCACACCTTGGAGTACTCTTCTACATCACTGCAGCAAAGTTCAACTTCTGGATGTCAGCAATGGCACGATTTTAAGACGTTGTATCCGACTGAGCTGTGTGTTAAAACACTGCCTTTAAAAACATCACTAAATGCTGTGGTGGTGTTTTTTCTGAATAGTTTTTAAAAGACGAGGCCTTAACGCGACTAAAACAACACTCCAAGTGGATTTTGCCCAAACAATGTTTGTTTGGCAATGATTTCAATATGTTAGTTACAAAATCAACACACAAGAAATTGTATTTTTACTCAATAATAGTTTATATTGAATGTACATACTAGACTTTGGATTATTTTTTGTTCTCTTATTTACATTGTCATTGATCTTATTTGTTATTATCTAAGTTTTACTTGATCACATTCCATTAATATAATAAAACTACTCCATTTAGAGTCAAAATTATACAATTTAGTTGTTTTTGTATTGATTTTTTACTGTGTACAA
Source organism: Sebastes fasciatus (assembly GCF_043250625.1). Classification (NCBI taxonomy): domain Eukaryota; kingdom Metazoa; phylum Chordata; class Actinopteri; order Perciformes; family Sebastidae; genus Sebastes; species Sebastes fasciatus. Next base: position 33,485,510 of record NC_133803.1, read on the forward strand.
TGGTAGAATGTGATGATGCACAGGGTAAATGTCATGGCCAAAGGCTCCATTGTGTGCACATAGCCTCCTGTAGTGGATATCAGTAATATTTTATAGCCAGATTCAAGAGGTAGAAAACCCATTTGACACACTTTGGGTATCCAGGTGGTCAAATTGAGAGTCCACCTGGTCCTATCCTCACTAAAACCTTTGTAGAATCCATGTGCTTTGTGTTATTTATATCTGCTTTGGCACAATTGTAGTCAAGGAGTTGCTGAATGAATTCATCTCTGTGCAGAGCATCATTCCTGTAATGGTGTTAGCCAATGTCTAATCTAGAAAACATTTTAGGCGAGGGTAAAAATGTAAATATTTCCTTTGGTTCATCACAAATCACTCAGGCATAGTAACAGTCACAATGTTACTGACACTGGGGATGAATTCTCTGAGGTCTTACCTCTCCATAGAGACCAAGATCATGCATATAGACCTGGTAGTTGTGGAGCTACTCCTCGTTTATTTTGGGTATGTCTGTCTAGGTGAACCACACCTTCCAGCACCCTAGGGCTTCAGAGGTTAATAAGCACTTACAATTATGCAACCTGTATTTTCTAAAAAAGTAACTATTTGTAATTTTCATGTCATTTAAAAGGGAGACATTATGACATGACAGATTGGAGAGAAATGAGGTTAAAAAAAAACTTTCTCATTTCATGTGGACTTATCATTCAACTGACAACTGATCAAGAGTAACTTAGACTAACAGGTTCGGATTCTCTCTCTGTGTTTCACTCAAGGACGCTTCGCTGTGACTGTCATTGTGAAAAAGCTTTCAGCTCCACAAGAGAGGCTGTCAATTAATACTCACCTATCTGTCCGTGAGAATCTCAGTCTGGCACAGTTTGAGTCATCTTCACTGACCTCAGAAATAAAATCACCACGATACAGACGATAATTCTCTGTGAACATTTTTATATTTCACAAAGGTGAGTTTTATCAACAAGATATAGTATAGTATAGTACTTTGCCAACTGAAGTACACAAAGTAAAGTATAGACTATTTCACAGTTGTACATGTAAACATTACAAATGTGTCCCAGTTCGTCCCAGCGTCCAAAAATCACACTACATACTCGATATGTGTACAAACGTTTCATATACGTTTGTGTGAATAATCAGTAGCGCGCATCTTTTCGGAAGAACCAAGGTATTTCTGAGAGCCTCCTTGCTCGTTGGAGACGTGTAACCATGGTAACTCGTAGCAACCTCATGTGACCAAATGTCTGAACTCATTTAAAAACGATATTACGCCTATAGCAAAGCGAAATCTTAATACTTACACGTTAATTGAAGCGTGGTTGACGTTACAGAGCTGTCCATCAACGTCTGTTATGAACGTTGTCGTCACTACCACATTGCATTGTGGGATATTAATGCCAACGTAGTGTCCAGTGTTTGCATACTGTAATATTTCACTGGAATTAGTATGCAGTTCTCGTACTATTGGTTTCACACGAAGGTTTCGGACATACTAACAAATCCCACATACTGTTTGAGCGTACTAAATAGCATGTTAAAGTGGGATTTCAAATGCAACCTATGACATAAGCTGACAGGAAGTAGATATGGACCCGAGCTGTTTCCTACCAATGCATCCCGTTGAAAAGGTCTACAGCTTCCTTCTAAATCGGGAAACCAATCTTGATATCATTTCATTTTATGGAATAAAAATCCACAATTCCTTTGCTGATATTTATTTTAACAGTGAAATAAATATTCTAACTGCACTTTTTAAAAAAAATAATAAAACAGCAGAAACACAGTATGTGAGTTCTAATGCATGTTAGTCCTAATCTTAAATTGCATTCACGTTTCCCTCACTTGCGTCGTTTCCTTGCCTCTCTCCGTGCATCCCCGTTGGGAGGGATGCAAGGAAAGAACGCAAGTGAGAGGAAACGTGGATGCAATCTGGGATGCAACCTATGTGTACATATGACGCACTGAGACTGTCTGCTGATGGAAATAAATCAGCCCTCAATTGTAGGTGAAGGTTGTGCTGAAACACTCCCACTGGACACTGTTTCATATAACTAGAGTGGGGAGCACAGGGAGGTAGGTATATGACTGTAGAGGAGAGAAGAAGAAGGCATGTGATACTGATGTGACTTTGACAATGATGGTGAATGACAAGTTTGTAGGACAGAAGAGGCAAACAGGAAATGAAAGGTGAGTGGTGATGGGGAGAATCAGGGAGTGCAATGACTCGGTGATGGGTTAACTACAAGAGTCGTGGGAAACAAAAAGACAATAAAGGTTTTGTGCAAAATTGTATGGAGCTGTGGGGAGAGTAGATCTCTGGAGGGAGAGTCTCTCCCATCCACAGTGTGTGGGAGTGTTTGGATAGCTGTTAGCATTTAGATGAAGTGAAATATAGATGTGCATACAATGTCAATGTAATGCTCTGGGAGGCACAAACTGAGGCAAAGACGCATCTCTAAGAAATAAAAATGTTTGTACTTGACCTTGTTGTTATCCTGGGCTGTCTCACTTCATCAATGTACAGAGACAGGAACCCCACATGAGCTTTGTGCAACAGTTTGCCAAACATAGTTCAACATTTAAGCATGCTGTAGTTCAGTGATTCTCAACCTTTCTCATGTCAAGGACCTTTAAATTGACAACATTTTTATTTGATACGATTTTGCTTCAGGGCCTCCCATCTGCAAAGATGTTGCTGGTTGGAAATGATTAAGACCAGAAATATATAGTCGGCAACTATAGTTGTGGAGATAACCGTGGAGGAAGTGAAACCTATGATCAGAATAGTCACACACATGTCCCAACATTTTAAAATATTCCTTTAAGGATGTTGGTTGATTTATTTCATTTAAGAACACATTGTGTTTCCCGTCATAGCCATAATATGAGGTGTGTCTTTCTCTCTCTCTACTGCATATATGCATGCATATTGGCCTTAGTCATGCTGTTGTTAAAATAAATCGTGTTCTTGCCGGCGTTGGAGAGCAGCTGTTGTCGGAGGCTGAGCGTGACGTAGAACTGACAATGTAGCAGCACACAAACACACCATGAATCACATGGATTGAAGTGGCAAAACAGCTCACTTAAAGTGTCGAAAATGGCTAAAAACCTTGCATGTACGTTGTATTTACCTACCTAGATCTCTTTTTCCTGATGAAAAGACGTGAATGAGAAAACGAGAGAGAATTGCTGATGTTATTTACGGGTCTTTGGAGTGTCATTTCTATGCTGCTGGTTGACATTGTGAGTCATTCTCCAGTCAGCACAGAACAGAGCATCTGTGTCTCATAGCGAGAAACTGGTTGGATAGACTCTAACCAGAGAAAACAAACACCGGTTAGAGGTTTTGTTTGTCTGGTCCGTTCATTATCAGCTGTAATTGACTTCACTCACTGAAAGGAGACACAGAATAGAAGGATGGAGTGAAAGAAGCAGGAAACAAAGAAGGAAAGAAACCCAATTTCTTATAAAACCCCGGAAAGGAAAAAGAGGGCTGGTGGTCTCAAATCCTGTACAAATCACAGCTGGAAATCCAGTATATATATAGTATAGTGTGTGTGTGTGTGTGTGTGAGCAGCATTCAATGCGTGAGCCACCTCTGGCAAATCAATACACACTTACACACTCAGGGTGAATTGATGGAAAGTAATAGTTTGGGGTCTGAGCCGTCCTGATAAAGCACAGAGTGAATCCTGCAGGCAGGGATAATTGAAATATGATGATTTACTTCAATACACCAAATTTGAAACACATAAATATACATCACATTTTAATATGTGATCACACACACATCACTTTTTAAGTCTAGGCACGGTGGACGCACAGCGAGGACTACGTGAATGAAGGAATCAGGAGGGAACGAATGTTTAGGGATCACTTCACCCACAAGCACCTTCATCTCTGTGTCAGAAAAAAAAACCCTTTTCTTTGGTCTTCCTCTCGGTAGTCGCCGTAATTCACCGTAAAGATCCAGTGATCAACAGGCTCATTTCTATGTAGAAACATTTATGAGGAGCTTTGCATCAACCGCTTATGGTTGAATGTGGGTGTGTCGAGGGCGGGGTATGAGGCCGATCCACGTGCCGGACAATTCCAAGTTGGTTTGGGATTTATAAAAAGAAGTTGTGCACTGACAGGCGTACGCACGGTTTTATAAATCAGAATAATTTTTTGTACGTACGCCAACATTTAGTGTGGATCCTACCTGTTTTATAAATAAATAACTGAATCTGCACCAAGATACAATCTAATCCAGACACCTTAACAACATTTCAATGCAACGCTGCTTGCAAATGACACGTTGCCATCACTTCACCTCACTTGATGCGCCAGTTTCCAAGTTGTGTCTTTGGCACAACGGGAAGCTGGCAGCTTTTATCATAGCGTCTGTAAATAAATTCAGGCAACATGCTAACACAACATGCCTACACTGGTAAACTAGAACAAACAGTTGAGTTTATGATTTGCATCTTGCAGTGGCTTCTTCCAAGAAAGACTTAGCTTAGGGTGGGTGGGAGGGAGTAAGGGAGGGAGGGGAGGTGGATGGATGGGTCAAACAAACAGACTTTCACGCAGGAGACCAAGTTTGAAACCCCGTGTGAAACCAAGTCAATGTTGACTTGTTTTACTTTAGTTTTGTTACGTAACTTAAGTACTTAAAGACCTAACCAAGTACTTTTGTTGCCAAAACCTAAACAACTAGTCAAAAATTAAGTAAACCTACGTTGGAAGTTTATTTTGAAAAGAGACTTTATGCACAAGTGGAAACGTCCAAAACTGACACTAGAGGGGTACCTAGAGCATCATAGTTCTCAGATCATTTTTTCTCGGTTATCCTCTCACTTCATAGACATATCCAGAGAAAGACATTTCTCGGCCACATTTGGGGGTCTCCTACAGAATGGGACAGCTTCGCCGGACCAGCACGATGCATTTTTATTATTATTTGTTCATAAAATGGGAAACTTGAGGTTGCAACATTCTCAAGGAGGATGTGAACTCAGATTACTTTAACACAAAATAGATTTTACTTAGAGGCCACTATCCTGTCTAGACTGTCCAAACCAGTCTCCAAGAAGGTTGAAGCTGACATCTAAGAACAAACAAAGAAAAGGTCAAACTAGACAGAGAAGCAGAAGAAAGGATGCTGACCACAACGAAGCAAAGAAGTGAGAGAGCAAGTAGGTAGAATATATACACTGGGCTTGATGAGGGGATGAGGGACAGTTGTGTGAGGTGACGTCGGAGGTGGGACACAATGAGGACACTTGGTTTGACAGATGTAGAACAGCAGCTGTTGCAAACGTCTTCGGCCTTAAACTGCTGAAACAAGTTTGTTTCTTTCTTAGGTTTGCAAATATCAACTTGCAATTTACATCTTGTTTTTGAAAGGAAATCTACTTGGGTAAATTATTTTTCAAAGACAGTCAGAGAATATTAATATCCCCTAACCTCACTTACTCAAGGATATTTATCAGAGGATATCCAAGCAAATCTTCTGCCAGTGAGTCTGTGCCTGAGCATTTTAATGAGCTTAGTCTGGAGTCAAAACATTTCATATTTGTGTGTGTGATACAGCAGCAGGTCTACTGAATACTGACATGCCAGTTTGGATGTGAATTCATGAACTGCCCACCAATGCACAAATAGCCTCACGGAGAATTGTATTACACTTTGCAATTTCTTGGAAACCTCCAGACACCTGCGGAATAAGCCCAGACAGGACAAACATGGCTGTGTATATATGTGGTAATCAAAGCCTGCACAGGGTTTCTCCTGTCTAATAAGATTTACAATGTGTGAGCACCCAAATACACAAGTCAGGATGCCGGGTTATACCGGCCTGGTCGCACCAAATGGCGTATGAATGACATGATAATTTATAAGTCATTTCACGTGCAATATCAACGCCTTTGCTGCTTTTGGCGTGTATTGTGTGCGCCATGTCTGTATTGACTGCAATGCAAATGCATCCAGGTGAATGTGCTACACTCATAGCTAGTGACGTAAAATAAAAAGTGAGAGCTGATGGTGGTTGGGAGGGTCCAACAAACACAGGACTTTCAACCAGGAGACCGGTGTTTGTGTCCCAAAGTGTTGATGAGTTATTTTGAAGTTACGTTAGTGACGTTAGTGACGTGTTTTCGGTGCGTATGTTATGTTGGTTATGTACTTATTTTAAGCCCAACCATGATGTTTTTCCTAAACCTAACTAAGTGGTTTTACTGCCTAAACATAACCGCAACCGTTGCCACGTGAAAAGCCTGTAATGCGTTATCATTACGCGTGTAAATGTCGAGCTATTTCTACACCTTCCCATGTGATCGCATTGGTTATACCAACGAGATGAGGTTTCTGCAGGACAGCGATGATGCTCGGCAACATCATCTTTCATTAACGCTGCAATAGAGTGCCATAGACTGTATTAGATATGGACGTAGTCTCCGTGACGTCTCCCGTAGGTTTCTGAGGAGCGGTTGTGAAGCTCAAAGTGGGTGGCTCCGGTTGGCGCCATATTGGCGGTGATGACGCAGCCTAACTCCCGGCTAAACTCGGTAGAGTTGTCATGAACGGGGAAATTAGCTCTAGAGACTAAAACCATTTTTTGTACCAGGCTGTTAACATGTTTATTTCTGCTGTACAGTTGGGAATTTTAACATGGGGGTTAACATTGACTCGCTTTTGGCGCCTCAAGTGGCCATTTGAGGAACTGCAGTTTTCCGTATTTGACGAGATCGGGAGTGAGAATGTGTCGTCCATGTTGGCTTCATTTCTCAGGACTGGAGGTTTGCCGCTTGGTGAGCGCTAACTGTTGCCTCATTCTCTTTGAAAGTAAAGTCAGCATTTTATCTTGCATCACTTTTCTCCATGCAGACTCAGTGTGTGCAATCGGGGTAGTAACTCTGTAAAATGTGTGTGTAGCAGCCTATCAAACAAGGCCCATAGTACTCATTAAGTCTACAGAGTATTAGTGAAAACACAGAGAGGTCTGAGAGAAGCAGAGCGAATGAGAGCGGCTGGCTTCTGATCAAAGTCTGACAATACTATACTACGGGGAGATTACCATCACTCTGGGAGATGGGGGGCAGTGGGAGGGTTTGAGAAAGAGAGGGGGGGGAGAGAGAAAAGTAAAAGGGATAAACTGAATCAATGTGAGAGAAGGAGAAGGAGAGAGATAGAGGAGGAGGAGAGGAAAAAAAGAAAGAGGTAGTTAAGAGAAAGAGAGAGAGGCAGGCTTTTGATCATGTGTAACAATACCCGGCTGTGTAGGGTGGTATATCGTTGCATCAGTTTTGCTTCATAAAGGAGTGACTGAAAGATATGAGCTCAATACAAACTGCAAGTATTCCCCAGTCAGATCTCTCTCTAACACACACACACACACACACACACACACACACACACACACATGAACACACACATACACACACACACTGAGATTTTCTGCAAGTCAAACCACATCCTGAGCTCAGCCTCGCTCTCTAAATTCAACGAGCTCTGTCTGCTTGCATTGATTTAACACCCTCTTACAATGGAAATGTGGCAGGTGTGCAGGCGTACGCTTTCATGTCTGTGCACAACGCTGCCGCAGTCGAGTATAAGGAGGTGCAGAGGAGCAGAGCGAGGCACGGATCAGCATGCAGCACAGAGAGAGAGAGTCTCTTTGCTGTTTGTGTTGTGGCACCGACTGCCATTTTGCAAAAAGTAGTTCTACGTTACTGTATGGATGTGTTTAAGGGTTCTAGATGCCGAATGCTGCGTTGACACCAACGACAAACATTGTTTTTCCCTCCAGAGCCGTGTTTCAGTCTAAAAGGGTGATTTCTTTTTATTAGACCTTTCTCACTGTTGACACTCTGACTTGTCTGTTATTACTGTGTTAAGTTAAGTCTTGTCAAGCTGTCCGCGATGAGAAAGATGAGGCAGATCGAGGCAGAAGAAGACAGTGGGGGGGTATATGCATTGAAATAGACATAGGCCTCTATCACTGACACATTGAGTAATATTACAGGACACTGTTATATTATGACACCCAGTCCAGGCACCAGGATGAAGGGACTAAGGGGGCTGTTAAAAATTCATTGATTTAACTATATAGCCTCAGAAAGGCGAAATACTATAACAGCATATAAGGCTACTGTTTCAAAATCAAAGAATACATTTATTAATCAGAGAACTCACATAAGAACGCATCGGAGCGCTAAATACATTTTGAATTTATGAATTATTCTCTGTCAAATCAGCAGGGCAGACGCGTATAAAACGGCTGTTTAAGGTTGTCAGCGTGCGCTCTCTCTCTTTACAACCATGAAAAGCAAGCAGTCAAAGAAACCAAACTTAGAAACCATATTCTGTGTACTGATCTCCTCCGCTCCATTTCAGTACTACGGACAGCTCCACAGCTACACGCACACGCACACACACACACACACACACACACACACACCCTCTACACACAACAGACAGCGCTGTCCATGGTTCTGAAACAATGTCGTTGATAAACAATGCACGTGAACGTCACATTGCAAGCTGCAGTCAGTGGGACACTCTGATGTCCAAAAAAGATTAAAGATAAGGTCGAAGACACACTTTTAGAATCTGTAATGCAGACCGGCGCCCATGCATGAGCTAGCCAGTGGGGCACGTTCACATGCATGAACATGCACTAAAAGTGCACATGGCTGGCCCGGCTATGTCAACAAAGCGAGGAGAAGCTCTGATTACAACAACACACAGAGGGAGAGAGACTTCATTCTCTGCTCAGGTAGACATTTCTCCTCTATATCTTTACATAGACAATAGTTGTTAATGATATATTAATGCTCTGGATATCATATAGAAAACCTTGAAGATACTAGCCTACCAACAAGCTACAGTATATACAGTGGGTGCATGGCCTCTTTTAAAGGTATGAACATGCCAAACTGATCCAAACTGATCAGTTACTGTACGACTGAAGATGGTAAATCTCCAATATAGAGGACAACAATCTCAGACTGTCCTCTTTCAATGATTTGACAAAGATCCACTCTGCTGAAGGGTCCTTAAACAAGACACAACAAAAATAAATAGACATTTCTTTGGGGATCATCACAGTGCCACATTATTCCTTGCACTTCCTGCTTCAGGATGTTTCTGCCATTTACTGCTGCAGCTTGAAGAAGGACACTGTTTTGATATCGCAACCAAATTGAGATTAAATCCACTGATTACAGAGTGAGACGCAAAGTGGCGTCAGAAATATGGCCAGGGGGATGAGATGGGGTCTCCACACGGCCACACAGGGTGCTTCAAAATGACTTATGAGCTTCAGAACCTTTAAGTCGTCTCACACCTTCAGATGTGTTTTTTTTCTGTCAAGCTGCTGTCGGCTCCCCGTCCCTGCCTCCTCCTCCTCGTCCTCGCTGCCCTCATTCCACCTCCACTATCACAAACAGACACACAAATATTAACAGCCACACATCACCACAACACCGCCACCTGAACTCCAACACACACACTCACACGCTCACAAATAGGAGGATAGAGCAATGATGGACACCAAAGCTGGAGGGTGAAAATTGAGGCCGGACGTCACGTCAAACCAAGGACTCATAACAGCTCAATACATCAGCCTCTACGAGGGTGTGTGTGTGTGTGTGTTTTTATTCCTAACACACTCTTTTGAGCAATGTCCTCACACGTACGCTAACATCCAGTACATACAAGCTTGTACACACAGATAAATAGACACACACTTCATCACAGATTGTAACTGACAGATGAGTCACTCTGGACCCATTGAAACATGGAGAGCCGGCGTGATAGTTGTCACACTCGTTTACTGATGGCTCTCCATCCATCTCAGAGCTCATGTGTCCGCCTTTAGAGAGATGAAAAGAGAGATGCAGGTGTGACCTCTCGCAGATTGCCTGAACCCATCCCTCCGTGCAATCTCGCTTTCTTACCACCTCTCTGTTTTACCTTCTCCACTCTCTCACTTCGACTTCCTTTTCCTACACTTAATCCCCCTTTTTTTTTGTTCTCTCCGTCCCCCCTTTTTCCTTCCTTGTCTCCTTTTCCCTCTTCCTCACGTCATTGATGCGACGCTTCAAAGTGGAGCGCCGGGGCTTTCTGTACTTGGCTTCGCTGTGTGGGCGAAATGCAGCCCTCTAAGAACCCATGTGCGATAAACAATGCAGAAGCTCCTGCGTCACTTTGAGATGGTGAACAAATAACCCGCAGAAAACCCGCCACAGCTGGAGAGATCTTTGTGTGATCTCACGGCAATTTCTAGAAATTTATACAAAAAAAGCAGCTCCGGCTGGTTTTGTTAGCACTGTATGAAAAATTGAATAGGAGGGAGACAGCTGCAGAATCTCATTACGTGAGGGTGCCTGTGGGGCTGGGTAGAAGGTTAAAAAACAATGAACACGGCACTACAAAAGGTACCGACGTACACTCTTCCAGTTCTATACCTGCTGAGGTTCCACGGTGATCTACTACAAAGTTTAAATGTGGTCTAAACAAGATTATCTGAGCTTATCGTTGGCTGTAAATAGTATAAACGGAGATCTGATCACAGGGATTTTACCACAATTTGACAGGGATTTTTTGCAGGACGATTGGTACATCAAGGTCATGGTCATCGTGCCGTGACCTCCAGAGCATGCCCGGGTGGTTTGCTGAAGAGTGTCAAGCAAGTTGGATTGAGGATTTTCACTTCCTAGTCTGAGGCCATGGTTTTTCGGCCAACCAATCTTCCAAATTACACGTCACAATATATATTGTTTGTCCCAGCCCAGTCGCACTAGTAAGAATGATGGTAATTCACAAGTCATTTCGCGTGTAATAAGAACGCAGTTTGTGGTTTTGACGTGTCATTTGAGCGGAGATGCATGGGTCAAACAAACACAGGATTTTCAACCATGAGGCCGGTGTTCATGAGATCAAGATCAGATCACCTGCTGGCCACCAGGGGCTGTATTCCTTCTCTTACTTTCATCTCTGTAGTTATATTTTCTTTAATCCTTTATCCTCTATCCTCAGCTTGATGCATCCACCATCACCTGTTTCTGTCTCTTTCTCTGTCCTCCCCTTCTCTCTCTTATGTTCAACCCAAATGGCAGACCTCTAATTGAATAATTTATTAGTTGGCTGCTCCAGAATTTATTACTTGGGTGGACATTAAACTCCCTCAAACACACACACACACACAAACCCTAAGAAAAAGACAAAGCGAGGGAAAAACTGGAGCAGGGAGACACATGTAAGTAAGATTTAGGGAAAAAGGGATTCAGGGAGTGGAGCTGAATGCTGGGAGGAGAAATTGATGGAAGGGTCAGGAATAGATGGAGAGAAGGAGGGAGAGGTAAGGGGAGAATTAATGGCTGGTTAAGAGGTAGGAGGAATAGTAAAAAGAAGGACAGAGAGAATTCACTTGGGGTTAAAACAGTTAGTGGCAGAATTATAACAGTCATGTCAAGCAAGACTGTATTCTCCTGTAATATGTGGGCCACGCTGCTGATTAACAAGAACCACCTTTAACTTTTGAGACTGTTTATTTTGTGCAATAGTTAGTGATCATACCATGTGAAACAAAGCATATATACAATAGCTCAGCGTTTCTCTTTAGTGTATAAACTGACTCAGCACTCTGTGGCAACCGTACCTGGCAACCCTGAAACAAATCACCTTCAAGTGTCAGACGTTTCATCTATCCTGAAAGAGCAAGAACGGGTTATTTCAAGGATATAACTCTGTGATCAAAGTAGGATACATCTGGAGGTTCAGGTTAGGGAGAGATCATGGATCAGTTAAAGGTTAAGAAACACATTCTGTATCAAGTCACTGCAGTCACTGCCGACCGCGATCTTTTGTCTAATCAAGCACTGTGAGTGCCTAAACATAACCATTCAAAAGTTTAATAATAATGGAGTCACTGCAAGCAAATATCGTATTGCAATCAAATATTTGGGTGAGAAACAAATTAAACATGTTGTCAGTGAACATTTTACTGATATGTTCAATATCAACATTTTACAAGATATGTTAACAACATTTCCTTTTAAAACATATTTGCTGTTGCAAATTTGTTGTACATAACCGTGATTTTGAGGTTTGCATCCCGAGATCCATGATGCTACGCTATCTATAAATTCCTTTTTAAAGACACCTTACATCTTCAAAGCTCAGGTGAGACTGCCGTCTTGACTAGAAGATCAAACGTCACATTATTTATTAGGCATGTAGTCCCTGGTCCAGGTGTTTCTGCCATTTACTATTGCAGCTGTAGGAACGACACAGTTTTGACACCACAAGCAAATGTCCTTTTGGGGGATGAGTTGGGGTATCCGCATGACAACACAGGGTGCTTCACAATGACTTATGAGCTACAGAAAATCCTTTCAAGGTGCTGTTGATAACATTCATAACATTCAGCCACTAGATGTTGCATTCTCCCTCCCTCCGTTCTATTGCATTTATTTCACAACACATTGTCTCACCCATTTATCCGTTTTGTCCACACTAACAGACGACCCAGAGATACCACGTGATGCCAACGTCGTTTAACTATTGAGTCACAAGTCTTGTTAGAAGTGGGAACCAAACATCAGATATCTTCCACAGAGTTAAACAAAACATTAATTTTGGACCCGCCAAATAAAAAAAAAAAGGATTAATTCACAATCATAATCTTTTTCAGGAAACGCCATACTTTTATTTGATACCTTTCTAAAGCCTCTGTGGATGTAAATATAAAAAAAAAAAAAAATTCGTCCACATAAAGATGTTATCAATAAGACCTTTAAGTCATTTAACACTTAATGTGAATAAATCAGCTCAGTGCCAGCCGGACAGACACCGAAAGAAAGACAAACACATTCTTGTACGCAAAAATATAGAATAATGATTTATTTGTTAATGTAGAAATGAACCGTGACTCAGGGAATCTGGTCCAGAATGCTTCTGATTTATCATAAATAGACCAACAAACCAGCCAGCTATAGCTAAGTTGCTAAGTTGTTTTTTTACTGATATACTTTTTAAAACCAATATAGTGGCATTAGAAGAGGTTAAATTGTACCGCGGTGAACACTGAAGACAGCAAACTGACTAGAAGAGTTTTGAGCTTCTGACAGTTAATATAGCAAACATTTCCTAAACCACTTTCTACCATTGTCCATCATTTTCTGTTCCCATATTTCTCTCTTTGCCTCTCTCACTATGTCTCTCTCTCTTACAGTATCTCTGCATATCTTTCGGTCTCTTCTCCACTGTTTCTCTCTCCCAGCCTGTCTTGCACTCCGTCCCTTCATCTATCTTTTAGTTTTTGTCTTTCCCCATATCTCGCCTTCCTGGCTCACTCTCTCCTGCCTCACGGCCTTCCCTCAGGCCTAGCTTGTAGTTTTCTGTCCATCAGCACTTTGGGGAAAACGAGAGAGGGGAAAGATGAGAAGAGCCTTGCAGGGCCTTGAGGCCCGCCGGCAGAGTGGCGAAGAGGCGACAGGAGAGGGGGGGGAGAGAGGGAAGAATCTGAAGAGGAGAGAGCGAGGCCAGCAGACCTTACACTCCTTGGATGTCCGGGCGTTGACAAATGGCTGTCTAATGACCTGAGATTAACTGGCTGAGAGGTCAAGATGAAAAAAAAGGACCCCTGAAGACAGAAGTGGAGAAAAAGAGTGAAAAATATCTCCGGGAGAGAGAGAGAGTGAGTGAATGAGAGTGAGATGAATAGACCTCCCTCCTGAGAAGAGAGAGCTCCCAGCTGTTGGGTGAAGACGGTTAGCAGTGTGCGGAGGAAGTAGATGGATGGCAGTGTTTGTCTTACTTAAGCTTTCCTCAACTTCTGCAGTCAGAGGCGGCTGGCTGGTAGAACTGACAGAGAGAGAGAGAGAGACGGCACAGTCGGGTTTAGCACAACAAACATTTGAATATGTAAAGACAAAATCTTGTAGCTCGAAGTAAGATTATGGAACTATACAAATAAAATGTTAAATTTATATGTCAATACACTTGGTCTTGAGGCTACAGTCGTGTTTGGGTGAAACAGTGGCTAATGTTAGCAACTGTTTGCTAACTTTAGCTGGAAGTGAACTTCCTGAGTGAGTTTCAGGACTATAGATGCCTCCAGCATGTCACAGATAAATCATCACCCAAAAATCGGCCATCACCCTGTGTGACACCCCGAGTCCACTTCCTGGGCTCCATCATCACCCGGGACCTCGAGTGGAGGCTGAACATCAGCTCCCTCGTCAAAAAAAATGAGGACGTACGGCAGCTGAAGAAGTTCAACTTGCCACAGACCAGCCGATCGAGTCCATCCTCACCTCCTCCATCACCATCTGGTACTCTGTTGCTGCGAGAGTCAAGGACAGACTGCAGAGTATCATTGGCTCTGCGGAGAAGGTGATTGGCTGCAATCTGCCGTCCCATCAGGACCCTGAAGCGGGCAGGAAAAAGTGTGGCTGACCCCTCCCAACCCGGACGTCAACTTATTGAGTCACTTCCCTTCCGTCTTCCCGACTGCAGTGGGCTTTATAAAAAACGTCCCCAGACATCTGCCTCTGTGCGTTACATTAAAGGGACTGTATGTAAGTTTTTACAAATGTTTTCTATTGCCAGTGTGTGAACAGGTTGGAACCTAACCTAAAAAAATTAGACCTTCTGTGACTTTCTGGGTTTCCTCTATCAGCCTGTAAACGGATGTGAGGTCATGCACTCTTCAGTTCCGCTTTAGGGCTAACAGTGGTGCAACCAGAGCAAACGTTTGGTTAGAAATGGAGTCTGCTAACGCCAACAAACGACCAGCCCCCACCACAACTCAGACTCCAACACCAACTACACGGAAGCACAAAAAAACAAAGTTATATCTAGCGAAGCCCGTCTTGAAAACAGGAATGTGACCGACGTCTGTGGAAAACTAAGATCGGCCGGGCCTTAGATTCATGGAGGGAGCTTTGTTGGGTTTTGGGTATCAAAACTGGCCTCGAGCTGGCAAAATTAGGTAAGCTAACATTACTGCTAAGCATGTGAAATACACAGTGATATTTGTGGTTTTAACTGCTAATGTTGCTAACGTGAATCAAGACGATGCCTGTCAATCACGTTCAGTCTCGTGTGTGTCGCCTCACTGTTTTGACCGATGCTCGCTTGCGTCTCTGTAGTGCGAGCGCGAGCAACAGGACGCTGGCTGTCGTTGACTTAACGGCCACAGATGTCACTGGTAATAAGCAATTTCTGATTCTTACATAGAGCCCCTTTAACGCACATCTTGGACTATTATCCCCGTACACTGCACATATTCTCTTCACTAACTTTTGCACATCCACTGATCAATCTTTTTGCACATCCTGCACTAAACTGTACTCATTCCAAAATACAAATATATTATATACATATTTGTTATGGTATCTTTTTAATATTTTTAATGTTATTTTTCTATTCTGTATTTAGGTTCTTGACTCTTGTAGTACTTTGCCTGTATTTTTATTTCCTAATATGTTCATTGTATATTATTATTATTGTTTATTGTATGCACCAAACACCAAAGCAAACCTTTGAGACTTGGGTTCAACTCCTGGCAGCTGGTTTCCACCAATCAAACCCAGTGGGATGCATCTACAGGTGGGAAGCTGGTGAGGGATCACGTCTTTGCCATACATTTTTATTTTTCTATATAAGAATTATATTATATTGACATATTTAAATGAACACATTTTTAACAATTTATAAAACAAAACACATACAGTACTTTATTTTGTACTTTTTAATAATTCAGGCAGGATCTTTGTCCTTTACTATATTTTGGTAAACATTACGTCTTCTTTTCTAATTCATACATTTCACGAGTTCATTCTAATTTTCCTTTTTATCGTTGTCGTGTTTATGATTTAATATTTCCTCCTGTTGTTTAATTGCTTGTCTGGATGTACTTGGTGCTCATTGAACACCACGGCTTTATATTGAAAGCAACGTGACAGACTGTAAAATATGCACATCACTTATAAAATGTTCTTTGTCTGGTTTTTAATACGTCTTATTAAACAGCTAGTAGTTGCTGAATCGGTCTTATTTAAAGGTTAAAAACAACTTTCTTTGTTCTCCGTCTCAATGTCCTCCCCCCTTCTTAGTTCATTGTTTGTTCTGTCTGCTTTCCTATTCATTGTGTTTGCTTGTGCTCCTTGTGTGTAAATGTCTTCAGTTTTGTTGCAGCTGGAGAAAGAGAGACCGCTTTGTTGACCCGGGCTGATAAATTATTTAATTCGATTACCACCATCTGTATAGAGGAAGTCAGAGGACAGTGCTCGGTGAGGAAGCTCGGGGGGATTTAAGGTGTAAACCGCTCCGGGGTGCACGGAGACCTTTAACCCATGCAGAGCAGTGTGACAGATAGGGGAGAGCTCACGGTGCACATGGATCCCTCTATTTCAGCTGGAAATAAATGTGTGTGTGTGTGTGTGGGCAGAATACAAAAAACCTCCAGAGAGAATTGAATAGGCTGTGGGAAGGTAATGCATGCTGCTGTAAGGCCACCAGTGTGTTTGCCACAATTGTCATGAACCCTGAGCTGGAAGCTGAACTCATGAAGGCTTGGAGCAAACTCAAATATTCCCAGCATTTCCCTCTAAAATGCACAGTTTGGATGTAAGAGCCCTGTCATTGATGCATGGCAACTCTCTGCTGTATTAATAATATTAGAAAGTAATGCTTTTACATTCATTTCTTTCTTTCCAGGGGCCCGAGCCCACGCTCAGATCTGTCAATAAGTCTTTGTGCTGCAGTGGCACCCTCGACGCTGTGCGCCACAGAGCTATTATTTCTGGGACAAAGGTTTCTTGAGCCGGCGAGGAGCCAGTAGAAATGACAGACTGACTCTGAATGTACTGTAACACGGGTCAAAAGCACTGCACTTGTGGGAATATACACAGTATAATAGGCTCTGAAACCTTTTCCCATACATTCATTAATACCGTTTCCAGACATTAAAAAAGTAAAATGTTGTAACACTTATTAAATCATTTACTTTGATTTTTTTCGATGTAAAAGTCCACATCTTGACGCACATAGAAACCACCAATTTCATTAAATGTGCTCGTTCCAGAGAAAAGGAGAGAAGCAGGAACACGTAGCAAGAAAGCACTTGAAATGATTAAATATATGTCATAAATTGAATATTAATACTTTGATTATGTTTCCCACGCGAGTTTGCAAGCCTGATTTAATATAAGTGATATTGTTTTAAAATCAGCCAAGTGGTTATCAAATCGTTCCTTTTTAAAAAAAGTGTAGACGTCGTTTGTTACGTTATTAAGCAACGGAAGCAAATTAAAATAAGTCAACATTGACTTTTAGTTTCACACGAGACACGAACAGCGGTCTCGTGCATGGGTGAAAGTGTTTGTTTGACCCGTCCACCACTCCTCCCACCGCGTTACTTTAGAAAACGGTCGCTCGTTGTACTACGTCACTCGCTCTGACCGAATGCAAAAAATGTCCACATTCCAAGTATCTCTGGTTTGCAGGAACGTACAATGTCACCACTCTTTCCTGTATAGGGAACATCACTTTTAGGAGACGAGGCCGATATTTAATGGTATACTTAATTCCAGATATCTTAATAACTATATAACTATATAAAGATGTATGTATGTGTGTAAACTGATCATCCTCTTCCTCTTCGTATCTCTCTCTCTGCCTCCATTTTTTAGCAGTTTTGCCTCACAGTACTTGTGTGTGTGTTCTGATTGCTCAGAGCTAATGGTGTGTTAGGACTGTGAAATGATCTGTGTCTTCAAATCCTCTCCCTCAGCTCAGCTCAGCTCAGCTCACGCACACACACCCACACACATATTCACTCACACTTTCATCTCAGCCGTATTGTAGGAGCAGTAAAATGTCATTTTAGAGGCTCTCGATGCGACTCTCTCCTTCGGTCTGTCTAGCTGCCTGT
Organism: Sebastes fasciatus; assembly: GCF_043250625.1. NCBI lineage: Eukaryota > Metazoa > Chordata > Actinopteri > Perciformes > Sebastidae > Sebastes > Sebastes fasciatus. The sequence continues at coordinate 33,503,460 of NC_133803.1, forward strand.
CAATATATCGCCACGGAAACCTGCATGACTTGAATTGTGTGTCTGGTTATGAGAAGGTGTAACTCTCTGCTTCTCGTCTCACTGCTGCGAGGAGACGCCTGCACGCTGCTGCAACACAGTGAACACATAAACACCTCCGCAGGAGTTTAACATCTTAACTCTAGTTCCAATTAAGTGGGCCATGAACAAATATTTCTCATTCATGTTCGTTGTGGTTTCACCCAGCAGGAGACAACTTTGATCACAGCCAAGAACACTGCAAACTATGTGTTTCTAAAGAGTACAAAGTTACGATCCATTCAGAAGGGGACATGTCTTACGCCGCCTGGACCACACTGGATGCACGAGCAACGTGTGAAGGCTACCTAGCTGAACTGCTGCATCTCTCAGCGTGTGGCGTCCACACTGGCAGCATTTCTGCTGCTGCTACTGCCAGCCCTTTCTCTCTACATAGAGTTTGCCTTTCATATTGGCCATTTAATTTAATTCTAAATGTCATTTATATTTATTTAAGACAGAGAAAGGTTAGGAAGCGTGTGCTCATTTCTTAATAATAGTAATAATCCACCGTTAAAAGCCCGTTCTTTATTCATTTATGGAGCCTTGCAAGTCACTGCATTTTCTACAACACTGTCCTGTAAATATTTCAGAATAAAGGCCTCGTGTTAACAAATTCTGTCCACAGAAAAAAAAGGCTTGAGGGCAGGAAGTGTTGATTTAAAAATAAATATTTTACTTTTTTTTAATGTTCGTGACATATTCTAAGGATGTCTAGACATTGAATCTGTAGTAATGTTGCTGGTATGATGTCAATATACTGTCAAACGATCACTTTCACTGTCTGTTGCTGCTGTGAACCGCACGCGGCTCACGGTAAATATAGTCGAGACCTCGAATCTCTAGAAGAGAGTGTTCCGCGGGCATTGTGGCTGTAAAATAAATGGCGTTCCCTTTGTGGACCGGGCTTCACAGCGCCCGGGTCTCACTGGATGCATGAGCAGCATGCGACTGCTGCCTCGCCGAACCGCTGCGTGTCTCACGCATGTAGCGTCCACACCTGTACCATTTCTGCTGCTGCGCTGCTGCTGCAAGCCGTTTCTTTTATAATGGCCATTTTACTTTATTACAAATTAAATTAATATTTATTTTAGACATAAAAGGATAAGAAGCGTGTGATCATTTGTAAATAATAGTAATAATCCACCACTAAAAGCCGGTACTCTATTATTATATTAAATATTATATAGATTAATTTATGGAGTCATGCAAGTCACTGTATTTTCCCCAACACATGTCCTGCAAATATTTCAGAATAAAAGCCTTATGTTAAGAAATGTTGAATTCTGTCCAAAGCGGGAAAAACAAAGTTGTGAACACAACACTGACATATCGTCACAGAAGCCACTGACATGGCACACGGGAGACGTTTCAGTTGGTTGCAATCTGCAACCTCACCGCTATATGCAGCCAAATCCTACACACTGCACCTTTAAATATCCAGCAGCTACGGAACAACATTATCATTCATTTAGAGTTCTGTTTTTGGTTTCTACCAACTACTGAGGGAAATATCTGGCGCTTTATTCTCCACTATGTTCACCAGCTAGTCTCTAACTGTGTCTTTCAGCTGTTTGGTGGTGAGCAGGTAGTTTAAAGTGGGAGCTTTTAGAGCTTTTTCAGTGAAAGCAGCTGCCTGACGACGCCATGAGAGCGGCGAGAGTGACACACGCACACGCACACACACACACACACACACACACACACACACACACACACACACACACACACACACACACACACACACACACACACAATGGTAATTTCATTCAATATAAAGGAGAATACAAACATAATTGCCCCCGGGCTCAAACAGTCGAGTGAGGTGAGTCGAACAAAAGACAAGCTGCCGATGTGACAGCGGCTGAAATTGCCATGTCAAAGTTCACTTTCAATCCCCGTCTGGAAGGCATTAGTATTATCACGGCAGGGCAGCGGCCTAATTTCATTTCATCCATTCACATCAGTAATTTCAGTCATCAGCGCAGTAACGGAGCAGTGAAATCTCTACTGGGGGGAATTGGAAATCAAAGGACCCGTCAGGCAAGAGAAAAAGGGTTCAGCAAAACATGCAAAGCCTTCATCGAGGGGCTCCAGGTCAGATCCGGGGTCTGCAGCGTTATATCGACTTTTACTTGTGTTGATTTTTCGTTCATTTTGTTTTTCCTCAGTAATTCATTTAGTGTTTGTCACCTATGTTTTAACTGAACTACATGATATCATCTGGGCTTCTTCTTTGGTTATGTCTACATTCATTCAGAAAGTATGTTTATCAATTAAACTGGACATCATGTTCTCTTTTACAGCACCGTCCCCTTCACAGTTGCAATGAAGAATATTTCTTTTGATAAATATTAATGGTAACACTTTAAAATAAATAAATTATAATTAAATTATTTAATATAAATAAATGGTAAATTGATAGTTTTTAAAATTTAGTACATTTTACTGATAACAAACCATTAAATTATAATTAATGTTTACTAATTAATAGTAATGCTAAAATGTATATTATTTAACAGTTTATTGTTGCACACATTATAACATTTTATATACTATATTAAGTATTACAAAATGATTTGTAAACATTTAAGAATATATTTCTGAAACATATATAAACATAGATTTATATTTTTAACACTTTGTTAATGGTTAATAATTGGTTTGTAAACCATCTATCAACATTATTTGGATGGTTATTATAAAGTTGCAACTGATGATTATAATATTAAATGGTTAATAAATAATAAACATTATTTAGATTGATAGTTAATACTTTGTTTCTGGTCCATCCATCTATGTAATGTTTATAGATGTTCTTACAGTTTCCTAAAGGTTTACAAACTATTTGATAATCACTAACAAATACTAAATATAGTATATACAATGTGCAAACTGTTACTATTACTAATAATTACTAAATATTATTATTATCATTTCATTGTTTATCAAGAGCAAAATAACTATTAACACAGTTTAATTAACTATCAATTTACCATTTAAATGATGGTTATTATAAGGATGGACATTATGAAGGTTTGCACTTGTATCCGTCGAGACCTTAAATATAGGGTGTCTGAGTCTTTTTGTAATTCTTGTGTGCAGTGCACACTTTTTTTCTTGAGCCTGAGCTTTGAATACAGTATCAGTTAACTTTTACTTTGACTTGTAAAGCGTTGGTGATGCTCTTCATTCCCTCAACAACTACGATCGAGGAGCTCGGAGCGCCGGTGGTAGATAAAACCTCTTTACTTTGCAGACAATGTGAGTCAAGATGTTTGTGTTTCCAGAGCATGTTGTGTGCTTTTGGATTATTATCACTCTGCTGTAATAACCAAAAAATAGTAACTCTTAATTGCTTATTATTTTTCTTTCAAGTACTACAGTTTAAGGTAAAGGTATTTGTCATAACGTCCTCTGAAGTTAAATTCTTACTCGGCCGTTCTTCAAAGTAAAATCCTTCTGACAGCTGCACCAACAATGTTCTGTTTACAAAAAGTGCTTTTTCAGAGCCTCCTGTTCCTAAAATCAAGCTCTTGTCATTGATGACAGTATACAAGCGCACCTCAGCAGTACCTATCCCCAAAACAAGCGCCTCTCACCTGTGATTGTCCACAGAACAAGTGCTCCTGAGTGGTGCCTGTCAACAAAACAAGCACCCCACTGTACGGAGGTTACAGGCGACAAGTGCCTCTCAGCGGTGGCTGTTGAAAAATCAAGCCCCGCTCGGATGTGTGTGTTTATCAGAGGGGCAGGCCTACGCACGGCAGATACTAAATAAATAATTAAACAAGTGCCCCCTCAGCGGCGGCTGTGCATAAATCAAGTGTCCCTCTCCAGCGATTGTGTGCAACAATCACCCCTCAGCCGTCCCCGTCTAAAAATTAAGAGCCTCTCGAAGGCTGTGCTGTAAGAAAACAAGTGCACTTCTGTGGCCCGTTTTTTCTACTGATTCTATACATCTAGCACTCCCTCGGCCCGCCTGGTCAGAGATCACACTGATATTTCACTTTTATAGTGGAGTTTCTGTCTTCTTTTTTTCTTTTTTTTTTGTTATTGCACTCAACCGTCAGCAGGAACTCAGACACAATAAGCCTCCAACACCGACTCCTGGGATCCACTGACACTCAGTTTGTCTCCACACAATGAAATATTACCCGGTTCGATTTCTTTCTTGTGAGTAAACATTGATTACATCTTCAAAAATAGATCAGGTCCTTTTCCTTTACTCGACTATTTCTACTTTAAACTTCTAACATGTCAGTGTGTTGTCCTTTTTACTTCACTACATTTAGTTGAGATCTGTACTTACTTGATACTTTTATAGAAGATTTTACTATGATCAGCCTCTAAAAAACAGACTTTAATTTAGTTTCGGGCCGATTTATCCCCGAATTCCCCTTCAAGCGAGTACTGATGTTCGGCCCAGATTATCTGGTAATGTTACGGGTTTAAAGATGTTCGCAGACTCATCAGGGCCTCCCCGATAATTTCAAACATGTTTTGATATTTGGGAGTTAAAATCTGGACCACAATAGCCGATGAAAGAGACGAGCCGGAGCAGCCGACGGTGTTTCCAAGCAACGGTAGCCCTTCAGGCTAACGTTACCTAGAATAAAGATAAAACTGATATTTAAAATCTCACCTCCAGTTCTCGCTGAAGAGTAGACAACACGTGTTGACCTCGTCTCCCCAACCATGTCTCATCTAGACTCATTTAGCCTTCTGTTTTTGGTTTTTCTCAAGTTGTAGCACCACGTCGGCCTCCGCTTTGTTTACATCTGCTTCCCCATGAGATCACGTGAGAGAGATCTCGTGGAGTGGTGTGTTGTGACCTCCAGAACGATAACCTTAATATCCTGGTGTGTGATGCAAGAAGAACATCTGTTAAGGTTCTACTAATGTGTGTGATGCAGCCTGAGTTTCAAAATCAGTCAGGACTTTAAAACCCCCACAGTATAGTCTGAGCCCGGCTTTAGCGTGTATTCACCTGAACATAAGAATCATTGTGTTTTCAAATGGATAACCCAAACACTGGCTCTATATCCGTGTTTTCATGATGTCACGTCGACCACCGTAATTATCCTACCAATTGGCACATGGGAGAAGTTTCAATTGGTAGCAGTCTGCAACCTCACCGCTAGATACCGCCAGATCCTACACACTGCTCCTTTAAAACGCTGCTTGCATGAGCAAGAAATATTTCGACAGAGAACTCATGTTTTTCGGGTTACCCCGTTAGAAAACAAGCGCCCCTCACAGAGTGTTTTGTAAAAACAAGTGGTGCTTGTCAACAAAACAAGCACCCCTCTGCCGTTAAGGTTATAGATGACAAGTACCCCTCAGGTGTGGTTGTCTGAAAATCAAGCACTCCTCAGCAGTGTGCCGGGGACTGTCTGTGTCTGTAATTGCTTTGAGCCGTCAACTCAGTGGTAAACTGAAAGGACACAATTAAATCCCACAGACGGGTGTCTGTGAGCGGGCGAGCGAGTAAGACAGTGTGTGTGTGTGTGTGTGTGTGTGTGTGTGTGTGTGAGAGAGAGAGAGAGAGAGATGGGATGACATGGTCGAGCTTTTATATTGCTCCCAGCAGACTGTAAGCAGATTTGTTGCGGTGTCTTGTCACCATCTGAGGCCCTTGGTGTTGTGTGTTTGTACATATGTGTGTGTGTGTGTGTGTGAGAGAGAGAGAGTGGTAATAAGTGTTTCGGTACCCCCTACCTCTGCAGCAGCAGGACAGCAGCTCTCTCTCTCTCTCTCTCTCTCTCTCTCTCCATCACCTGCTTCCTTTTTTTTTTGCTATTTCTGTATCTATAGCTATTTCATCCACATCACAGCCAACCAGTTTAGAGTTTACTCACGCTATTTGTCCACATGTGATCTGTATCTGGATATATCTGGATAAACAGATGTTAATGCAGGCGGAAATGAACGCTGAATTCATTGCGATCAAACTGCTTTAGGTCTGGCTCACTTTGTAGTCAGATCTCAGGCAGGTGTATGTGCAATCTGTACAGCGTGGCCACATTATGAAGAGAAAACATCCATCCAGATGTTCAGATGTTATTCAGATAATGTTTACGTGCAGATTGCATGGGGGAAATGAGTCAAAGATACTTCCTTTAACATGTGGTGAAGATTGAATCAATTAACAAGAAGCAAAAACAAAAATCAGAAAGGCAGCACTTCATAAACTGAAATTGATCTGACCTTATTGATCACAATTTTGAGGTTTTAGGTAAGTATAGGACTAGTGCCAAACGGGTTTTCTACCTCTTGAAAGGGAATCTGGCTCTAAAATACTCCTGATATCCACTACGGGAGGCTATGTGCACACAATGGAGCCTTTGGCCATGACATTTACCCTGTGCATCATCCCATTCTACCATTGTGCACAGTTTACAATCAATAAAAAAAGAACTAAATTGTATAATTTTTACTCAGAATTGAGTAGTTTTATTTTAATAATACCAGTTTTGTCGGGTAAAAGAGGTTAAATTTGCAACTATTGTCCACTTTCTTTTCTCTCTCTTTCAATCTCTAACACAAAGAACACTTATTAGTCAAGAAACAAGATAAACTGAATGACAGTTTCAGGTTGTATTTCCATACCGCCTTTGATGAACAAGAGTTAAACAGAAACACTACACAAAAAAGTACAACTTTAAAAGTCTGCCCCCAATTTCTCTCTCACCGTTCACCATCCTGAATGAACCCTGCATCCCTCTAACCTGTTCTTCTCTCTGGCGTCATTAGATAGACAATGATAATCATGGTGGAGCTTTACGGGTCAGAGGTCATTCTAGCTGTGTTAATGGGGGTCAATTATCAGTATAAAAAGGAGACAATTGTACACACTCAAGCAGGCTAACATGATCAGGTAAACGCTCACACACACACACACAGAGAGAGAGAGAGATCTGTCTGTAGACCTTCTCATACAGAGAGAAACACACAGTTCAACGCTTGTCAACTATAAAACCCAAATGTATTACTAAGTGTCAAAGATCAAACTTTAATCTGATACTGAAAACTTTGCAGCGGTTACATTTACCCGCCTGGTCCTTCACAAAAATGTCTAACAAAAAAAAAAAAAAACTGATCTCATGGGAAGACGTATAAATTGCACAGGACGTTCAGTGTGTGTGATGGAAAATTACATTGTATGTACTGATGTCTCTTTATGCAACAGTGGAAAGTTACTGTCTGTGTTATCTTCGTCTCATGTAGTGGGAAAGTACTGAGTGTTGACTTTTACTGGGACACTGGTTGTGTAAAACAACTCTTTATCTGTGCAAAACAACTCCTTTTCCCACACTCCCTGTTGTAGATTTCTATATAGTCACATTGTAATAATCTCCGGCGGGCGCACTCTTCTGCAGACTTTGTGCGACTCTGTATAACCAGTGCCTCTTCTTGCAAGAATAAAATACAACAAAGACATTTCATCTGTTTGGGATCTTGATTTCAACGTTCATTAGAACTCATCTTGGAATACTGAAAGAATTTCCATTACAGTGTGTCATGAGAACGCATTTTTTTGCCTTTTCGCGTGTCATTTTTACGCCACGCAACAAAACTACAGTAACATCCGCAATTAGGTTTAGGCAACAAAACCACTTAGTTAGTTTTGGGAAAAACGTCATGGTTGGGCTTAAAATAAGTACGTAAACTAGGTAAAGTACGTACGTTTAAGTAAAATACGTACGGAAACAATTTAACAGAAGTACGGAAAACACGTCACTAACGTAACTTCAAAATAACTCAACAACACTTTGTGATACGAACACCGGTCCCTCATCCACCTCCTCTCCCTCCCACCATCAGCAGTCTTTCTCTCTTTTTATTCTACGTCACTAGCTCTGAGCGTAGCGTATTTACGTGGATGCATTTACATTGCAGTCAGTACACATTAGATAGCATACAAATTACACGCCAAAAGCAAGAACGGAGTTCTTATTGCATGCAAAATGACTTGCAATTACCTTGACATTCATACGCCATTTAAGAGCCGTGTCCACCGTAGCGGTTTTTTTCCCTGAGGCCAGTATATTATTTTTCTAGCCCTACTACTTTCATTGTTTTTACTGTGGACTTTTTTGCCCTCACGTCTTGCGCACTAGACCAAACAAATTTCCCCGTGTGGGATAATAAAAATTTAACTGAATCTGATCCTTCCCTTCATCCAGAGCAAGCCATATCTACGGAGCACCTTGTGCCAACCAGTGCCGACATGTTTACTTCCTTGGATATTCCGTATCGTAGCAACCAGACTCAACCAAAGCGCCTCAGCTGCGCCTCCAATGCGCTCTCAAGCGCTCCCAGCTGAGCGTTTTCAGAAGACGCCTGCTGTTTTCAGCTAGAGAAAAAAAAAAGCCTTGGTGGACACTTAGTGCGACTGTGCTGAGATAAAAATAGTTTTATAGTATCGCAAACAAGCAGTGGTGCCAGAACAGAAATATGAACGAGGAGGGGAGAAGTGGAAAGAAAGAAAAAGTGTGCGAAGGCCACAAACAAGCTGGAGAGCTCTCAAAGCAACCAAGAGAAAAAAGAAGACAAAACAAAGAAATTACTGAGCAAATGAATGAAACAAGAAACAGACACACAAACCAGAAAGAAATCCAACAAGCAAGGACACAAAAGCAAACTGAGGACGGCATCACCGCCTCGCCGGGAGAAATAGTTTTTTCCCCTCCACATCTTAACCACAACCTTGTTTCAGCTCAGTAAATAAACTATCCATCATCGTTAGCCATCTGGCATCTTAGCCTATCAGAAGCCTGGGAAAGCTGTTACCGGGTGGCACAGGATATGGCGGCTTGCCGGATAGGGCCAATTGCCTCTGAAAGATTACTGTTTAAAACAAGGCTGTACATGTGTATTATGTTAGCTGAGCGTGCAGCCAGCGAGCGGTTCATACTCGAACGGGGAAAAACAACTGAAGCAGCCGCGATTAATTAAACCATGAACTTTTGTATTCAAGGTTGGATTGATATTCAATTTCCTGAGCGGTGAAAAGGAGATGTTTGGTTACTGTGTTGGTGAAACCGATTCAACAGTGTTTATGTGTGTGTGTGTGTTTCATTTAATTCCCCAAGCCCACGCCTGCTGGAAACAGGAGAGATTGAGAGTGTAGTTAGTTCTGTTTGTGAGTGAGAGAGAGATATAAATCCTCATTGATTCTGTCAGCTGTTACATTATGCTTGTAAGTGTGTATGATGTCTGCTTGAAGGGGGCACTTAAACACACAAACATGCTGTATGTGTATATTTATAGATGCACAAAAAGATTAAAAGATGCATCAATAACCAGCTACTGACTTTTGTTTTTAATTTTCACTGTATAACTCTGAAATGATCATTATGTCATCAATATGGCGGTATGAAAAGTCAGTTTATCCAGATACCACAACATCTCTTAGAGTCCACTTTGTATTCGGTATTGATTTTGGCCGGTGTGCAAATCTCCTCGCCGGCTGAAATCCATCTTATTCTCTGTTAACATATCTCTGTGTGAGTGAGTTAATTCTCCGAGCCGCGGGCGCTGTGAAGGGAAAACAAGATTGATAGCTTTTGTTTTGTCAGAGAGAGAGAGAGAGAGAGAGAGAGAGAGAGACACGGCTTCATCGACGCTGTCACACGACGGGCGCGATATGTGTTACATTAGAGAGAGAGTGTATGCTGATTCCTCGGCTGGCTAACTCACACGTATTAACAGTGCTTGCTGAGTGAAAGTGGAGGAGAACGTGCCCTGAGACTGAAAGGTGGACTTTACTGGTTTTTGGCGCTGGTTTCTGGCAGTATTTGCTCGGCTCTCGTGTTTGTTTTTTGAATCCAAGTTGAGTCTGAAAGACAGAATCTAGCTGGCACATACAATACAACCAAGATATTAAATATTCAAACTAATCCTACAAAATAAAGCAGCTCGATTATGGCAAAAATCATAATCACAATTATTTTGGTCAATATTGAGATCATGATTATTTAACACGACTTTGCAAAACATCATGCATTTAGAAATATATTTTGTATATATTATATTTGAGAGCTAAATTAAGAGGCTAGATCTAAGAAGAACTTTGTGCTCTAGGAAAAACTTTAATCATAAAGACATTAATTGTATAGATATGAATGGTGATGACACGGCAAAAAAAGGCACACCCACAAAGCATGTGGGTGAGGTCCGTGCGAGGGGTGCTGTAAAGCGCCACCTACAGCCGGTCCTGGTGCACCACCACGGTGAAAATACGTCCGGCAAGGGCGGGGCAAATGTGCACCGCTGTAAGGGAAAGAGATGCACTGGATTTATAAAACAAGACAAAACGAGAGCGTCATTGCAAAAAAGAATGAGGCACAGTTATTGTTTTACATTGATTATCTCTTTTTCATAATCTTTGGAAGCCAAAATCATAATTAAAATTTGATTAATTGCGCAGTCCTACTACAAAATATACCATTGCTTGTGAATTTGAATTGGGAACTAGAGCAAGATAATGCAGGTAGATTCACTGAGAGCAGCAGCAGCAGCAGGTGGCAGGGAAGAACATCAAGGTGTAAACAGACATGGACCCAACACAGGTAAAGTCAGGAGACTGGAGATGAATGAAGCCGGCTACAGCAGACTTGGAACTTGGAAAAAGACAATTGTGAAGCCAGACCAGGGAGATGCATCTGCAAAGAACACATACAACCAAACGATCAGGTTCAAATCAATGATTATTGGCTTTTAAATTTCTGCTGGCAGTCCTGACATGATGATGTACGATGAAGAGGTGATCATTTCAATACATAAGGTTATTCATATACAATCAAGTCAAATTTTAGAAGTGCATACGAATTGATTTCGTGCTGACCATCTAAAAAAAAAGGGAAATTTGTGTCTATGTACATGAATAAATACATTTAATGTTGTGACTATTTAACAAAGTGCTGTGTGACTGGGCTGTATTTATACACCTACCAGATTGGGTTGATTCCGCCTGAGAGTGATTCACAGGCCGCTCATGAATCTGAGGAGCTGCAGCACCACCTGGCACACGACCCATGGGGACTTGACATTTTAAAGTTTCACAGACAGCTGTAGTTATTAAAAAACATCCTCTCCCATCATCGAATGTTCATGCATCATCGGACGCACTCTTAAGGAAATTAAAAAGTAATGTATAGTTTAACAAAAGACCAAGAACATTTCTCAACATGTGACTTCTTGATCTGACAAAGTGTGAGCTTTAAATCCTAAAATATATTCCTTTAGTGAGCATTATTTACCTTGTTGATTTTCTCCCTAAAATAAGTCCCTCACCAGCCCCAACAGCACTTCTACAATCTATCTCTCCGCTCTCTATTCATCTCCTCCCTCTCTCCCTCAGCTACAACGTGTTGGGAACTGAAACATTATGAATCATATTCAACAGGTTCCCATATGAGACAGTGAGCGATGGTGTGAAGTCGATCTAAATTCATCTTCAGGCCCGCTGGAGGCCTCCGGCTCAGCTTTACCGAGAGACAACATGACATCATTTTTACAGCAGGGTGCTATAAAAAGAGAGAGAGATCGTCCGGACGTCACAGGATCCTCATCACAGCTTTTTTTTCACACCAACACAAGACTGACGGAAAGCCTGACGTCTGTAACTGCACCACGGCAGCCCCGTTTAAATCTAAATATGACGGTATCTGAGATGCTTAATGCGTCTCACATTTTGGATTGTGGCGGTGGCAGAAGAAGTACTCAGATCTTTTACTTAAGTAAAAGTAGCAATGATACACTGTAGAAATACAATAAAACTGTACTCAAGTACAATACTTGTGTAGTAAATGTACTTAGTTACTTTCCATCACTGGATCATGGAGGATTTGTTTGCTTTGGTGAGCTCATAAACAACGACAAAGAAACTTATTTTATATCCTTCTTCTGTGGAATAGATCAGACATCTGTGAACTACCCCCCCCCCTACCTCCTGTGCTGTTAACTCCTTCAACAAATAGATTAAACTCAGATTATCTTGTTTGGAGAAGCTTTGAGCACGCTCCCATAACGTGCATCAAGACCAACTAAAAGCTTACAGGTTACAGGCTACAGTTCCTCTCATTGTTTTCTCTGTGCACATGTGCAACATGTTAAGAGCCCACCGGTAAGCATGATGCCGAGTGCTTTACCGTCGTATCCGTCTGTCCTGAGATGATTCACCAGACTGCTGACGATATTCAGCCTGTTGGCTCTCATCCCTAAATGATACTGAAGCTGCATGATGCTTGTCAGTCTCAGCTGTGTGAATATTTTATGTCAGACTATTTTCTGGTTGGAATTACCCAGACTGAAATATGAAATCTGTGCAGAGAAAGAAATAAAAAAAAGAAAAGCAATTACTGGTCTGTTACAGTTATGGAAGTGACAGTACAGAATAAGGCATCAACAGAATTAAACTAGTTCTGCCATCTGTGTGTGACTGAGGTTGTTCCTCCTCTCTGTGTGACTTCTTCCCACTGATCCAGAGATGGTGATGACACCAAAAGGAAGGCAAGACAAAGAGATGTTTATTTTTTCTTTAATTGTATTTCAGACTGAGACAACAGAGAGCTCTGCAGTACCTATAAATAATGAATGATATGTCCATATGGTAAGATATAATCTACCATATTCTACTCTTGTTAATGTAAGACAGTCTTTGTATGTTTGGAAAATAAATGAAAACAGCTTTTAAAGGAAAATGTATATCCAAGTTAAATCAAGTCTTACAATTAAAAAAACCTGAAGAATCAGTTGAGTAACACAAACAATATACAGTTGGAGTAACACACATTATATTTCCATCCATCCACATTAATTCCAATAAGTAAGCGGGTTATGCTTTATGGATTGGGGATGCTGATTTAGAATTTTTTTCAACCGATAACTGACCCTCTTTAACTGATTATTAACCGTTAACCGACAAGATGAGTGCGCCGCATACAGCGGTGCTGTGGTTTTAGTGCCTAACAAGCCGTCCAGCTGCAACGCTAAGCCGATGCACAAACAGGTTGAATCTATTATTTATCAGCAGCTGCAGTGTATGAGCACAACAGACAACTGAGTCCCCAGTTCACCCGTCCGGGAGCGTTACTGTAGCAGCCATGACGCTGCATGTATTGTCCCAGTAAGAGCGTTTTCACATGGCAGCATTTACAAGCGGAACAAAAAAAAACTGCTCTCTGATTGGTCAGAATTTCCATGCTGGAAAACTCTCGGAAGTCAACAAAGAAGAGCAGACTTCAAGAACGCAACAATGGAGGGACAACTACACGGCTTGATCTCGGCCCTGGGCATCTGTTTTTTTTACCTCATAGCAATTTGTCACTCAAGGCAACGATACAGTTTGAAAATGAGGCGCGGCTGTGAATGGAAAACAATATATCGATGCATTGGAGTCGCCAATGGCGCATATCAAGACGTACGGAGGAAGGAGGAGGAGATGGCTTCAACCCTCCTAAACTGTGACATGCTCAGCAGCCGAAAATATTACCAAAGATCCGTCAGGTATGCCTGTGGTCTTCAACACAGCCTGACGTTACACCTGTTTAGTACTGATGTGAATAGCGAGGGCGAGCGCAGGCTCTTTTGTAGTAATGTTGTCTGGTGTCTTGTGTTGACATGTGCAGCGCAGCTCGCTACCGGAGCTGGTTTAATCCAAAAAGGCGCAAAGCTTTCTCCAGTTGGGCCGGATCGAGGTCGGATCATGTTCTCACCACAAACGAAGCGTACCGAACCGTACCGCAGTTTGTTTGGAAGCAAACCGCGACCACCCCTTCAGGAGGTCTCTGTTCGCTTGTTTTGGTGCTGCACCCGAGTGCGATTGCTGTGTTCACACCTGCCCAAACGAACCGCACCGAGAGGGTAAACGCTCCAGGGTTCCATTCAACCCAACTAAACAAGGCAGGTGTGAAAACTCCCCAAGTCTCCACCTCATCATTTAGCTGCGAGGTTGTCAGCTGTGTGTCTGCCCGCCATAACGTTGGCGAGTGTCCGACAGACCGTGTGTGTTTGGTTTGTGCTACTTTCGCAGCTGTAGCGTTGCTGGTGGCTTCGTGCTCACCGTTGTCACACACATGCGGTCTGTCAGCGCGGCGTAACGTTAACAAGTGTCTGACAGACCATGTGTGTGGCGGCGGTGAGTGTAGGGTCGTGAATTCTTTGTCTTGATCCACACATTACTTTGTGGGGCTGTTGTTAAAACCACGAATGAAAAAGACAATAGTGAGTGACCAAAATAAATCTACCTCTAAAGCCCAAAAATGGCATATAAATGACACGGTAATTTGTAAGTCATTTCGTGTGCAATAACAACGCCTTCATTGCTTTTGCCTTGTCATGCGTACGCCATGCAGTCTGTACTGACTGCACTGCAAATGCATCCACATTAAAATTCTACACTCAGTGACATGGAATAAAAAGAGAGATGTGATGTTATATGACACTCGAAAAGCCGTTTCACAACGCTAAGGCCGTGGTGCGTACAGTAAATGACACGCTAAAAATCCTAAAATGTCATGACACGAGGAAATGTTGTGCTATTTATACGCCTTCCCATGAGATCGGGTTGGTGGAAACACATGAGAGGAAGAAAGCAACACACTTAAGCGTCTTGAGATAAAAGCGTCTTGAGATAACTTCTGTTGTGATTTGACGCTATACAAAAATAAATTGATTTGATTTGATTTGACTTAAAATCAACAATAACAACTAGAAAAGGCATTTTCTGTAGGAAATGCGCATGAATGTTGACAGCTGAAATAAGCTGCAAAGCCTTGCTGAAAATGATGAAATATGAAATGAATTGCATGAAAAATCGGAAAGCTCAAATGCATTCCACTACATTGCTGAGAAAACCTGGACGCTGAAATGTACTACTGGTAGTTTGTGGTGTAGCGGACCGTAGTTGATCTGTGACAGTTCAGCACGCTTTTAACTTTTAACCGCGGTTTTTAACCGTCATAGTATGAAATAAAGTTTTACTGACGATCGTTATCGGACGATATTCAATGCTACACCGTGAACAACAAATCTGTGTTGAAATCGGCAGGAGGAAAGCTAGTTAATGTTAGCAGCATACATGAGACATGAGTTACATTATGGTGCGTTCAGGCTCTATTCAGTAAAATTAGTATTGGGCAAAGGTAAATTATAACCTTATAATGATAGGTTCAAATGTAATCTTGTAAAATGTTAAGATAAAGAGAGAGAGTTATGACTTGTTTAACTTCCTGACACTAGCTCTAAGCAGCTTATAATACATCATTAAAAACTACTAATGCTACAAGATTTTTTTGTCAATATAAATAAAAAGATTTTTTTCCTAATCATTTGAATTGTGTGTTTTTATGCAAATAACCACTATAAATGATTATAACAAAGTAAAAGGATAACATTTAAATTTAAAAGCCTTGAAATTTAAAATCAACAACAACAAACGATCGGCCGATATCGAATCTCTAAAAGTTATATTTGCTCCCTTTTTTTTGCTGATCCGATCCGATCCATGACTCAAAATCGTGATACGATCCAAACCGTGAGTTTTGTGATCCGTTGCACCCCTACTGGTAGTGTTGGAAGCTCGAGTGCATCACCTAAAGAAGCTGGAAAAGTTAAAGGTAAACGGAAATACTGCAAAAACTGAGAAGGAATTGCTTTAAAATGTTGAAAGAAGAACTACTATGTATTAACATCAGATAGATGAAATCGAGCGTAGCATTAGTTCAGGCAGGCCATGAAGTCAAGCGCTGCTCATATGACAGCTGTCAGTTGATGGCGGCCGATCTTAGGCCGGCCAATCGGCTGATGCATCATCTGACAGATCAGCTGATTCCCTTCTAGGCATTCATTGGCAAATTTCATACAGGGCGCCTTATTTAAGCTGCTTCAACCTGGCTACCTGTGCTGCTTCTTCTACAAGCCGCTCGCAACCCACCTCCACCCCACCATCTCCTTTTAAGACTGTGTGTGACTAACCAATATCATTCTGTGTTATTGATGCTGGCTCTGTTCTGCACTCGGGGGGGTCTTTGCTGCTGCTCTCCCTGCCTTTGGCTTTCCATGTATGTACATGGAAGGGCAAGGAGGTATGCTCTCCTTGCCTCATGCTACCACGTAGGCTCGTGGATCCACGTATGCGCGTGGATGGGCAGGGAGGTCCCAGAGCAGAGCCATACCGCCAAATATAATGTATATATTACTGCAATGGAAATAAAGTTTCTTTGACTAAAGTGGTCCTGACTGAACTGCATTAATAAACACTTCACAGCAAGATCTGATGTGCTACTCTTGTATCAATGTGCATATTTATGCAGCATGCACGGATACAAACAAACAATATACAACTCTGCGTTTAATGTAAACAGACAAACGGGTACCTGTCAGGTTCCTCTAGTTCAGTTGTTAATGATAAATCATTATTATTGTTAACACTCATTAAAAACTGAAATATGGAGGCAGTTCAGATCAACAGGTTAACGTCTCACTTAGAGAACAACTTGTACAGAATACAACAGCCTCTCTGCTCTCAGTCTCTCCTGCATATTGAAGACCAAATATAGAAAAACACGAGCCCATTAATTAGGTTCTAGGTGTCTTTGCAGCATAAAAACAATATGCAGCTCCACCTCAGGCAACAGCATGTGGAGAGCTTAACAATAATGTAATAATGTGTGCATCAAGGGCGTGGGCAGAAACCACAGTGTGGGTGGGCACAGAGAAACCATTAGGTGGGCCTATAGCCTGTCCAACACCAAACATCTACTTAATAAGTTCTGAAATGTTAACCGAAATAGGCCACTACAACTTGGCTGAATGCACCACAGTTTAATCATACAAGCCTTATTCATCATCATCATTAGAGGTACGTTTCCCATGGATACAAACACAACGACCTTTCTTTCTTTCTTTCTTTCTTTCTTTCTTTCGCTGAAGCTGAAGCTGAAGCTGAAGCTGTTCATGTTGTTTGTTCCACAGTGACGTCACCTCCCTAGAGGTCAGAGGTAAAGCACGGAGGGAGGAAGTTATAAATGGAGGGCTGAGGGAGTGATGGGGGTGGACTGACCAAGGTTAAAGATAAGCGAGAGATCTTCCTGTGGTTATTCTCTGCTTCCATTTCTGGAATGGATTTAAGAGTTCAGTCACAGCAGCAGCTGGATTTCTTCGCTCCGACTCCGGGAGAGTTTGTTGTATTTTGTCTGTTTTGGGGTCACACTGATCATTTACTACCTGAATCGTGCCCTGCAACTCTGACAGGGAGGTTATGTTATTGATCCTGTGTGTTTGCCCATTACTCAGCAGAATATCTCAAAAACCTGTCTACAAACAGCATGACTTTACAAGGACATTCCCTGGTCATGTGAACATATTTTAGCCTTTTAGTATGTCGCTTGTACGGGCAACAGGTATGTTTAGGTAACAAAACCACTTAGTTAGGTTTAGGAAAAACATCATGATTGGGGTTGAAATAAGTACGTAGACTAAGTAAAATACGTACAAAAACAACATAACAGAACTACGGAAAAACCCATCACAAACTTCTCTAACGTAATTTCAACAACACTTTGAGACACAAACACGGGTCTCCTAGTTGAAAGTCCTGTGTTTGTTGGACACATCCACCATCAGCAGTCTCTCTCACTTTTTATTCTACGTCACTAGCTCTAAGTGTAGCATATTTATGCAGATGTGTTAATATTGGCGTACAAATTACACGCCGAAAGCAAGACAATGATGTTTTTTGTTCAAAATCTGGTACTCAGTCCACTGCTCTCTTCTTCCACTCTACCATCGGCTCACCTGATGCTTAAGCTTTCACTCTCTATGTCTTTCTCACAGAGTGGAAGTAAAACCTGTTAAACCGCAGTCAAGAGGATGGATGCTCTAACCGCTTTCACACCTCCTCTTCCCATCAGTGATAAAGAGACTGAGAGGCGCCGCGGTGGCTCATTGGACTCCGTATACAGTGACGCGGCGATATTAAAGGTTCAAGTGAAGCTCATAACATTTTCAGCGCATCATTTCCCCCCCCGTCTCATCTCCCACGCTGCTCTCTGGTGGAGCAGAAACACCGTGAGTTATCTCTTCAAAGAAACAAATGATGTACTTGGAAATGCAGTTATTAAATAAAATGTCAAGAGACTCTTTATAACGATGTAACCTGAACCTGAAAGTAGAGACGCTGTTTTTTGCAGCATTTTGCAGATATCTGAGAATCAGAATATTACGAAGAAAGATTGGGTGGGAATTAAAATGTCCAGTTTTTGCTGTGATGACATTTAAAGTTGTGTTTTATCTACTAAGATGAATGCTTCGCTGATAATGTTTCTCTGGTTCCCAACACTGCCCCTCTTTTCTACCCAATATAGATATAAATAGTCTCTCCAGTGCATTTCAGAGGGAAATATTATTATTATTCTTCCTTAGAATAGAATTGAGACCTTAAACCTAAAATGTTCATATAAAAGGTCATCTTTTTGTTTTTATTTCAACCTGTTTTCAATGCAAATCAACTTATTTTAAGAATCTCCCTGAACATTTAGGTAACACTTTATAATAAATATCATTTATTAATGGTAAATTGATAGATAATTAAACTTAGTTAATAGTTATTTTAAGGTTAACAAACAACAACATGATAATTAATAATGTTTACTAATTATTAATAATGCCATCATTTGTTATTTTAACAGTTTATTGTTGCACACACATTATTATTTAAAATTTTATTTAAATACATTTTATTTATTTTATTATTGTAAAGTTGCAAATGATGATTATAATCCTTTGTTAAATGGTTAATAAAAACTTTGAAAAGCATCTATAAACATTATTTAGATTGATAGTTAATACTTTGTCAATGGTTAATAATTGTTTTCTGGTCCATCTGTCTATTTAATGTTTATAGATGTTTTGACATATTATTTCTTGTTTACAAATCATTTAGTAATCACTAATAAATACTTAATATAGTATATAAAATAATATAATGTGTAAAACAATAAACTGTTAACAAATTCTTTACTCATGTAATCCGAATTTAATTGTTATCACCTCTAATTAATAATGTATTTCATTATTTATTATATTATTTCATATTACACAAACCAATGATAAAACATTAAACATTAAGAAAAATATTGTTAATTATCATTTAAATGTTTGTTTACAGTAAAATGATTATTAACTTAACTGGAATTAACTATCAATTTACCATTTATAAATTATGGTGTTCAATTAAAGCAGCTAATTACATCTTTATATCATAAATGTTTTTGCAGGTTAAACTCTTAATAAAGTATTTTAAATCAGCTTCACCTCGAACACACAGTTACGTCTGAGTCTGGTCAAACTTCTCTTTCCGTCTCTGTTTAGCTGCGTAATATTCAGGCTGCAGCGTCCAGAGTCTTATTTTAACCATAATCATTACTTGTATTAATCCATCACTCTGTCCCTCCCTCATCTCCTCCTCCTCCTCCTCCTCTCCACCCTTTCCTCACTTCCTCTCTCTGAACTCCAATTAAAAACCGTGACATGATTGAACCTCAAACAAGTGAAAAACTGGAGAGTCTTAATTTATCCTCCCATCTATTATTGTCTGAACTAAAGAGAAACAAACTCAGTGTTATCCCCCGGCATGATCTATGGACCTTAATTAACTCTCCCGTCTCCTCTCTACCTCCCTCTCTCTCTCTCTCTCTTTCTTAAATTAAATATCAGGTTGTTAACTTGACAAGCTTAGTTTACTTTCTCTCTATCTGCTCTCTCTCTCTTTCCATTCAGCTTGTCTTCTGATGAAAACCAGATATAATGTCTGTCCCTGCAAACTTTATTCTTTCAGGTCATTTTTTCCAACTTCAGAAGTTTCCAAAGCTGCCTTGATATGTATTTATGTTTTTTTTGTTTATTTTGAAACCCTAACATTTGAAATGATTATCTACATTGAGATAAAACATATGGAGAGAAATACGAGTCAATCAAGTGACAAACATGTTTCAGATTTACAAACGTAAATGACGATTTCTGAATAAATTATAGTGATTACAAAATAATTTTCTTAAAAACAAAAATCATATGTTAAAAGATGTCAAACAATTTAAATTCAAACTAAATGAATAAAAGTCAAGAATTTCACATACATTATTTTCTTCTGATTTCACTGGATTTGCTTGTTGATTGCCTAAAAGATTGTTGTTGCTTTTATTTACACATTTTCAAATCTAAATCTTCATACATCCGTAAAAAACGTAATCATATTCTGTAATTTCATAAAAAAATGCAAAAAAAAAATTCTCCTTAAAATAAATCAACTAACAATGTGTTAAAATGTCCAAACATCAATCAAAAAGAGTCTCTCAAAACACACGTTTTTGTCACAAATACTGAATTTGAACAAGTTTGACAAAATAATCTTAATTTAAAGTCCACTTACTAGCTTTGTTCTAGAGCTTTCAACCGCATCTCACATTGCTTAGTTGTTTCTGCTTAGGTCATGGGATGACAACTGAGCAAAAAAACTATTTCCCTCCATAAGATATATATAAACCCTATCTTATTGGAAGACAAATAAAGACATTTTGCATTTAATGAGAATGCATTTTAGCTTTTTCATTCATTTCATTTGTACGTCACGCAACAAAACTACGGTAACGGCGGCAGTTAGGTTTCAGCAACAGAACCACTTAGTTAGGTTTATGGAAAAACATCATGATTAGGCTTTAAATAAATACCTAAACTAAGATAAATACGTACAGAAACAACGTAACAGGAGTATGGAAAACCCGTTACAAGCTAGTTGTCTATCTATCTATCTTTTTTTTAAGTAATAAACTTTTTGAAATTGAAACCACGAAATTGTTTTGGCAGGACTCGTTACCTTCAACCAAAGTACTTCAAAAAATTGTCCACTTCTTCTTCACTTCAAGAACTTATTATGTTTTAAATCTTTAATTCTGTAGCTCTCAAAAAAAAAGAAGAGTAATAAAGGAAGCGATAAATCAGAGCTCTTATCACAGACACATTTTCCACTTAACATGAAAAATAGCAAAAATAACAGACAGAAATATTCCAAACAGTGTTTCCTGCCCCTCTCTTATCTCAGCTCACTGACCCCTCATTAAACCGGCCTGGTTGTGGTTGGGATCCTTGTTTCGCATCTTGTTTTTGTAATATTACCTCCTCAATGATCTGTGGAAAAATGCTGTCTTATCTGGAATTGCTCTGCACCATGCCCATATTTCTTCTTCTACTTGTTTAATTTACTTTTCTTTCCCACCATTAAATAAAGAGTAAAAGTCTTATTTCCATCCCCCCCTCCCCTCTGTTCCTCTCGCTCTTAGAATCCAGCGTTTGGTCCTTTATTTCGATCGATATCCTGGTGGTCGTTGTGGTTAGGGGGAAACAATGTTATCCTTCCACATCATTATTAGACATTAATTGACTCATCCTATCTCCTCCCCCCCTTTCGGGTCTCCTATCTCGACCTGACTGGGCTTGATTAATTCATGC
Source organism: Sebastes fasciatus (assembly GCF_043250625.1). Lineage (NCBI taxonomy): Eukaryota > Metazoa > Chordata > Actinopteri > Perciformes > Sebastidae > Sebastes > Sebastes fasciatus. The sequence continues at coordinate 33,525,030 of NC_133803.1, forward strand.
CTGCAGTACGTGCTGAACCTGGGGACAGTTTTAAAACAATCTCCGTCCATCCCCCCCTCCCTCCTCTTTCTTTTTATCATCCCCTGTGCTCCATTCAGACAGGAAGTGAGGCGGTCTCTCTATACATGATCATTTGAGCTGGAAAAAATAACATAAAGTGGTACAAAGACACTGAAGCTTGACTTGATACAACAGAAGTTCAGAAGTTATGGAAGTTATTTTTTCAGTGCATAATAAGTTCATATATTGTAATTTTAGACGTATATTACTTTTCTTCGTAATTTTATAATATGTCTGAGGAAAATGTTGATATTCCCAACGACCTCATCTCTTTCTTCTCTGTCATTATGTCTTTGCATTTCCTGCATTACGTTACTCACTTGCTAGCATGCTAAATTGTTAGCCTATGTGGCTTGTAGACGGCGACAGTAACGTTAATGTTGCCGTTGCTTAGCAGCGGTGTTGTCACGACTTAACCACTTGAACACCAAGCATATCGTGTACACGACTTCCCATGTTGTAAACACGAGCTCACGAGTTTCATTTGAAGGCACCAATTAGACAGCCAAGTGACCATTCTGAACTTTGTGTTGGAAGCAGAAAAAATGGGCCAGCGTAAGGATGTGAGCGACTTTGATAAGGGCCAGATAGTGCTGTCAGAGCATCTCCAGAACTGCAGCTCTTGTGGGATGTTCCCGGTCTGCAGGGGTCAGGACCTACCAGAAGTGGTCCGAGGAAGGAGAACCGGTGAACCGGCGACAGGGTCAGACCCGAGGCTCATTGATACACGTGGGGAGTGAAGGCTGGCCCGTGTTGTCCGATCCAATAGAAGAGCTACTGGAGCTCAAACTGCTGAAAAAGTTAATGCTGGTTCTGATAGAAAGGTGTCAGAACACACAGTGAAGAGCAGTTTGTTGCGTATGGGGCTGCGTACTGTAGCCACAGACCGGTCAGGGTGCCCGTGCTGACCTAATGTTATGGCTGATCGGTGTATACCTACGAAACGTAATGCACTGTAATACACTTCAATCCGTCCCGCAGAATCAATTTGTATCTAATCCAAGTAATCATGAACCAGAAAGTATATAGAGTGATAAACGCCGTGTAGGGAGGAGGTCGGGGTGGATGGGTGGTTAAAGGAAACGCTAGACAGGAGACCTTTAGACTCATGCAAACAAACCTGTGAAGCTTTTTATTTTATCAACATATTGAAACATGCTGTATCTATATGAGACATGTGACCGCCACAACCAGACAACAGAGAGCACAAAAGTTCCAGAGCAAAAGCAGAAGCGGCATGACAACTGTTAAAACGCATGATCAGGTCATGTTCACTCATGTTTTTTTTTCAGCAATGTGTCTAATTACAGGGTGAGCAATCAATATACTTTGGAGGATTGGGGCTTTAGTGTCCTCCGGCCCCGTAGGGAGTGTAATGGAGAGCTGCACTCAGCCATCCAACATGTCCTCACTGAAGCAAGTTATGAGTTTTTGGCTGCAATCGATTAGAATGATGGAAACGGAGGATAAAATGGGTACAGGTCCAAAAAAAAAGGGCTGAAGTTAGCTCTTAAGAGAGAAATACAAATCTGTCTCCTAAAAGGCACAGAGTGACCTCTACGTACAGAGAAGGCTGGACTCACAAATACAGATTTTCTTACTTCTACTACTAATATCTAACGTGTTTCCTCTAGCCGGGGCCACTGGTGCAGCTTTACAGCGACGTTCCCACCTGCTGAAACATTAAATAGTTTTAGATGTCAGTCTCATTCTCTTCTAATCACCGAGGTCAGGATTATTTGCAGGCTGAGCCCTGATTTATGTCATTGTCTCTCAGATTAATAGTCAGGTCAAAGAGAAACGCCAACTTATTTCAAATTAATCATCACTGTAAACGGGGGATGATCGTCAGATATTTCAAAGGTTAAATCCCTTCAGGTAGGTGACATCGTTGCAAATGTGTGACTTAAATTTAAAAATATCCTCCTACGGTCTAATCATCACCTGTCTGACCTGGTGGATTATGGGACCAGCTTTTACTCTCAGTAATATAGAAAACTCCATCTGTACCTTAATCCTGCAGGCGATTGTTTGCGATGCTGTTGCTTATACTACTCCCACCTCCGTCATCTGTTCTCTTTCATCATAACATGAATGAAACAAGATATTACTATCAGATACTAGCCAACAGCCAGTTCAAAGGCTCATTATTATGCAAAATCTGCCATCATAAAAGGGTCAAAGCATAGAAAAATACCTTGACAAACAGTCACTTAGCCTCAAACAGATGCACGATTAAGATCAATGTATTATTCAGCACATATTTGATAGCATTTGATCATCCATCTGATACCTTTGCACATTGGTAGCTACATAAAGGGCAAACTATACAGTACATTAGAGAACAACTGCCTCTTTTGTACAATTGTGTTTGGTTTATTTAATGATAAAACACAGAAGAATAATGAAAAGTAAACAAACATTAGTAGTGTAGTGTAGGGAGTATCATCCACCTGGGGAGGGTAGGTGGATGTTACTGCCTACCGAGCCGGTGGGTCCAGCCACGGCAGTTTGACCCAAACCTATAAAATGTAGACATAAGGCCTGCAGGTCAAGCTGCAGAGTCTCTGCTCTTTGCTTGGGTGAGAGTGGGAGATAAAGGCAGCTTAAAGGTACCTCAGGTCAGGGCTAAACAACGGTGTCGTCTCTCAGAGGGCTCAATAGATACCAACTGCAGTGTCAAGTCATACATCAAAACATCTTTAACATGAATACTGTGCTTCCATAGGAATGTTCACCCAACTTTTGGCACATTTTGCTCGGTATTGATGACTGCAACGTAATGAAAATGAGGACAAAACAAGACAAAACTAAATAACCAGAGCTAATATAAATGCACTCTTGGTGCTGGAAGACTCTTTGGATAAAACATCAGCACAAAAACCCAGTTTTACTATCTACTCAGCCTAATCAAAAACGATATTCATAGAGTTATGAGATGAAAGTTTAGAAATTAAAAGGTTTATTCCAACTCTCAGATCGTTTTCCAACACACACACATTATACTTCAGGGCAGAGATGAGAGAAAAATCAATGTAGGAAGAAAATAAGTCCCAAACACACACAGAAAACTACAACTTAAGAATCTGAAATTCAATCATCTGAGGAAATGGAGCTTAACAAGTTAATGGGAAGAACCAAAGGTGGTAATTATGGAGGGAAATTATTTGATATGCCTCTCTAAGAATCATATGAGGCATACGAGAGAGGGAATCCAAAATGATTGAATTACACAACTTATAATTTTTTTCGGTGAATCTAAAGACGGAGGAAACTGTGGGCTGAAGAAGAACATGGTTCACATACAAATACAAAAACTTTGATCGGTATTAAATCAAAGAAATTGTCAGTAGTTGTTGTTCATCACATCCAGGATGATTTAGATAATCAGAGTGGATATGAGACATTGATAATAATAAAGATGATCATCATCAGAGTCATTTCCAAGATTAAAAAGAAGCGTTGCAAACACAAGAGAGCTCAGATGTTCAGCAGCAAACGTGGCCTTTATGTTTACCTCATTCATTAAATGAACCCACACACTTTAGGATCGTCCTTCCCCGGCAATATGCACCAACATTAAAGGTTTTCAAGAATGGCATTTAGTAATGTACGAGACGCGCAACAGAAGTAATCCTGGCCAGTCATACTGTGAGAAACAGAACAGGGCATCGACCATTTTAAATAAATAGAACATATTCCAACGATGTAATCCACCAAATCACACTTCAGGATATTCTTTTACAAATTATTAAATTCTGAGACAAATTACAAATTTATTAAAAAATAACGTATGTAAAAGTAGTTAAGAAGATATCGGCCAATTTATCGGCTATCGGCTTTGTCCTGCTCCAAATTATCGGTCGACCTGTACTATGATATTGCACTAGACCAGGGGTCAGCAACCTGCGGCTCTGGAGCTACATGCAGCTCTTCAGCTCCTCTCCAGCTCCTCTCCAGCTCCTCTCCAGCTCCTCTTCAGCTCCTCTCCAGCTCCTCTCCAGCTCCTCTCCAGCTCCTCTTCAGCTCCTCTCCAGCGGCTCCCTGTGGATTTAATTTTTTAATTTGTGGAAATGTTTTTTTTTTTATATTTTCATTTTTATTTATCATTGTTGTAGGTCTATGGTACGATGGTACGACGGAGTATTAGGGCCACATTGAGGAAAAAAAATAAATCTGAGATTTTGAGAATAAAGTCATAATATTATAAAGTAGTAATTGTATGTGTTATTTTTTTTTTCTCGTAATATTACAACTTTTTTTCTTGTAAAGTTATGACTTCATGTTCATAATATTATGACTTTTTTCTCGTTAAGTTCTGACTTTATTCCTCGTATTATTACGACTTTTTTCTTGTAAAGTTATGACTTTATTCTCGTAATATAATTTTTTTCGTTTCTCGTAAAGTTATGACTTTATTCTTGTAATATTACGACTTTTTCTCGTAGATTTTCTCAGATTTTTTTCCCCTCAATGTGGCCCTAATACTCCGTCATACATTTTCACTTTGGCCGTCACTGCATTAGACTTATATTAGGTTGCTGACCCCTGCACTAGAGTGACAGGAAGTGAACCCCTGACAATCACTTTGAGGTGGACTGGAGATTTCCTTTCTGAACTTCCCGTCTGATCCGGAAAAATCTGAAATTAATCAAAGAGCAAAAATTTAAATGAAAATTATTGATTCCCTTTTTTTTTTTAGTTACTTAAATCAATTTCTATTAAACATTTAAAACCCCACACAGGCTGACTGAGAGCAACAGACAGTGAGAGATAATGAAGGATGAAAGAGAGAGAAGAGGAAGTAGGATTCAGTGGACAGGAAGGAAGTTAATGAAAAGATGAGATAGGAGGAATAAATAAGAGAAAGGTAGGATTTCTGTTGATTCAGTGAGATGAAGCAGGAAGGTGAAAAGAGTGAGAGAATGACAGGCTGAGAATTCAGTTAATGGAAAAAGTGTTGGACAGCAAAAGGAGAATCAGAGGATGGAGATAAGGCCGAGAGAAAGAGAAGCCAGAAAGAAATGAGAGAAAAGAAATGGATTTACACTGACAGATGCATGAAGAGAAAGGGACGGAACAGAGAGAATGAGAGACAGTTCAGGGAGGTAATGCAGTATTGAGCAGAGGTTCAATCTTTCACTACAACTCTGACTGAGCAGCCGCCTGCTTCCTTAAACCTCCCACCTCATCTCCAGCTGTACACCCAACCCTGCCTTTGCTCTCAGGATTTTCACTGTTTCCTTAACCAACATCCTTCCTATATACAAATCACACATATAAACAAACAATTGTAAATAAATACCTTGTAATCTATAATGACAACGGTAATGACAAACTTTTGTTTTTGCTATTAAAGTCTCAAAAATGTGTTTTGCTTCCTGCTACTTGACTCGGATGTTTGAGCTTCGCTGTGCAAAATGATGGAGTCTGATACTAGAAAGCTGTTTTCAAATTCATCTGCTGAATGGGTTAAGTTTATATAAATAGTACGATATACTAAGATAATGCCGCATGTCATTATTACACATTTTAGGCTTTTCGCGTGTCTTTTAACGCCACAAACAAATGTGACAGGCAAGAATAATGCAGATAGGTGATGCAGATCCTTGTGTGTGTGGGTTGATTGTGCGTTGATCTGTTGGTAATGCCTCGGGGTTCCAGTAGGGGGATCACGCTCCTCTTCCTCACTCAATACGGAGACGAGTGAAGGGAAGAGCTGCGTGTGATTCATTCATCCTTCTCTCTCACTATTTCCCCTGTTTAAGGGGCACAACATTTGGAGGCACCGCTGAGATGTTTAGCTTGAGGATCATCACTGAGCTACAAGTGGAATCCTCTGGTTGATCATCTCCTCAAACAACCCAGGCATCGGAGAAAGGAGTTGGCAAGGCGGTCGAGGTGATCTTCAGACAAACATCGGCGACTTGTATCCTGAAGTGAGCAAAGTGACCACTAGGGAGCAGCAAAGGGCCAATTGAGTCAGATAAACCCTCGTTTCACTACTTCTGCCATCTCCTTTGATAAAATGGAGTCTGAATTCGAGAAGCTAGAGCTGGAGATTAAAGGAGCATTATACAAACTGACTGTTGAACAACTGATTAAAGTGTGCAATGGACTTCAGATTTCTGGACCAGGAAAGGAACATGTGACTGGTAAAACACGCAGTCAATTAATTTCACACGTCATGAGGTACCTTGAACGGGTGCAATTGGATGATCGAGAGGATGAAGGTTTGTCAGAACTTCTTAACATTCAAGACATAATAGACAAAATCCAAATGGCAACAAACCTAACTGAGATTGAGATTTTGCATCAAACTGACAGACAGGAAAACCTCCAGAAAGAGGTAGAGGAGCTAAGACTGTCATTACAAGAAAAAGAGAATGAAATGCATGACCTCATGAACATAAGCATGAACCTCCCTGCCAGTTCCAGCACTCCAGCAAAGAACATGGTGCTAGCATCCCCTAACAGCTCTATGTGGCGCAAAGATTTCAAGATGGCAGGCCAAATAGGAGAGCCAGGACAAAAAGATAAGCTAACCTTTTCCAGTCTGGCCAGACAAATTGAAAATGGGCTCAATAAGGGCTACCCAGAGTCAGAGATCATTGATGCTGTAATCCGCGCCATCACACCAGACCTTCAGTTACGAAGTTACCTTGAGGGGAAGGAAAAACTTACGCTGCCCACCCTCCGCAGAATCCTCAGGTCTCATTACCAGGAGAGAGGTGCCACTGAGTTATATAAACAACTCACCTCTGAGGTCCAGAGCAGTAAAGAGACACCTCAAAATTTCCTGATAAGGGCAATGGACATGAGACAGAAAATTCTGTTTGCTTCTCAGGAAGATGAGTCAAACTTAAAATATGACCCAGCACTAGTCCAGAGTCTATTTATGCATACTGTCCTGACTGGCCTACAGAATGACAATATCAAAAGTGACCTGCAGCCTTACCTCCTGCAGACAAACACCTCAGATGAGCTGCTGCTGGAGAAACTGAACATTGCATGCACCAATGAAAAGGAGAGACAGGACAAAAAGAAACATGCTGCCCCATCACGAACAACAAATGTGAATACAGTCCAGGCCAGTGAAGTTCCAGTGGAAAAGAAAAGCACCACCCAGCAAAACACAGCCACTTCACTTCCTCCTGATCTGCTGACCGAAATCAAAGAAATTCGCTCTGACATGGTGCTGTTGAAAGATCTGAGAGCTGAAATCTCCCAAATCAGGGAAACCATCCAAAGGTCCACACCTGCGCCCCCACAGTATCCCCCACCAAGCAGAGAACCAGCTAATATGTCTGCCCCATATCCAGTGTTTTCACCCCCACAACCCTCACCTTATAAAGCTGAGTCAAATGCCATGCCAGTGTACCACCAGCAGCCACCAGCAGCAGCGCAGGAGTACCGACCAGCATTCAGACCTGCACAGATGAGGGAAACAGCTCAGTTCCAACAAAGGTTTGCACCACAGCGAAATTACCAAGCACCACGCCCCCGTCCTAGATGTTATGCTTGTATTCAAGCAGGCGAAGATTACTGTCAGCATTGCTTTAGATGTGGAAGCAGTGAACATTTCAGGGCAGGTTGCAAGGCACAGAGGGTAGTGGAACCCACTAGAAGGAGCCCTTTAAACTAAGGGAGGTTGCTTCCACGGGACATGGAGCAACCGGCAACATGGATAAGTCCCAACGTTGTGCAAGTTGCAAAGAAGAAAAAGACAGTGAGGAGCTAAAATGTTGCTCAATTTGTAAAACCACACTGTACTGCTCAAAAGACTGTCAGGAAACCCACTGGCCTGCACACAAAAGACATTGTAAGCCATATACATGTTCAAGTATTAAGAAACAGGCAACACGGTCATCTGAGAAACCCAAGGGCAAGGAAAATAGTGCTCCAGAGAAAATACCTACTGTAAGGGAGTTAGTAGGGAAGAAGTGCCTCATCAGGTGTTTCCTGCACAAACTGAAAACTCAGGCACTTTGGGATACAGGTTCACAAGTTTGTGCTATAGATGAGGTATTTAAAGGGAAACACTTATCTGATGTGCCGCTAAGGGATGTAGCTGAACTTGTTGACCCTCTTGACCCTTTACAACTTGAAGCAGCCAACGGGACAGACATGCCATACAGTGGTTGGCTCGAAGTGTCCTTTAAACTTGCTGCTAATGATGATGAGTTGCTAATACCCATGCTAGTGCTAAAAGGCAGCCAACAACAATGTCCTATTATTGGCTTTAATGTCATTGAACGTCTTGTGCTGGACAGTCTGAAAAACCAGACAACACATGGAGTCAAAGAGAAGCTTGTGAAGGCAGTAAAAATGGCTTTTCCTCATCTTAAGAAAAACAAAGCAAAGACCTTTATTAATGCTGTGAGTGTAGGACAGATGTGTGACCATAATGTAAGAACAGCAAATGAGAGGGTGAGTGTGCCTAAACATAGCTCCGTTCAAATTGAGTGTCGAGTACAGGCCCCAGCTTTCAAAGAGGATAAGACTCTGATTTTTGAGCCTCATGAAAACCCACAGTGGCCTGAAGGATTAGAGTTTTGTGATACTCTTGTGTCAGTGAAGGCAGGCATGGCCCCAAAAATCATTGTTAGTGTGCAAAACCCTACAAGTCATGACATTACGCTGTCAGGAAGGACTGTTATTGGGACTGTACAATCAGTCAGCTCAGTATATCCTGCAAATATATTTAAAACAGACCACCTACCTACTGCGTCCATTCACCATGTCAAAGCCCAGAGCTCCAGTGAAAGTGCTCCTGTCCACGAACAGTGGGATCCTCCTGTTGATTTGGCTCACCTTGATGAACACCAGAGACCAATAGTCAGCCAGATGTTAAGAGAAGAGTCAGAGTCATTCTCCAGGTCTGATGACGAGATAGGCTGTGTGAAAAACCTGCAAATGAACATTTCGCTAAAAGATGCTGAGCCAGTGTCAAGAAAATACCTCTCTGTTCCAAAACCCTTATACAAAGAGATGAAAGACTACTTACAGGACTTGATAGCACAAGGGTGGGTTGAAAAGTCTACATCTTCCTACTCCTCTCCAGTCGTCTGTGTGAGAAAAAAGGATGGCACTCTCCGCTTATGTATCGACTACAGGGAGCTTAACAGGAAAACTCACCCAGATCGCCACCCCATCCCCAGAGTACAGGACATTATGGACAACCTGGGAGGGAACACCCTCTTCTCACTGCTGGACCAGGGCAAGGCATACCACCAGGGGTTCATGACCGAGGACAGTAAGCATCTCACAGCTTTTGTGACCCCCTGGGGCCTGTATGAGTGGGTCCGAATTCCGTTTGGGCTTATGAATGCACCTGCAGCATTCCAGCGCTGCATGGAAGAGTGCTTGGACGGCTTAAGGGATGAAATATGTGTGCCATATCTTGATGATGTTCTTGTGTTTAGCAGAACATTTGAGGATCATGTCAGTGATGTCAGAAGGGTGCTGCAACGACTGAGAGGGCACGGGATAAAACTGAAGCCCAGAAAGTGTGACCTGTTTAAAGCAGAAGTACGGTACCTTGGAAGAATTGTGTCTGCTGAAGGGAACCGGGTGGACCCTGCCGATACTGCCGCTGTCAGGGCCCTGAAAAACAAACATCCAGGTACTGTTGGTGAGATAAGAGCAATCTTGGGACTATTAAGTTATTACCGGCAGTATATCAAAGATTTTTCACGTATTGCCAGCCCCTTGTATGACCTGTTTAAAGCACCTGTAGAAACCGAAACACTGAACAACAAAAAGAGGATGTGGCAAACAAAACGAAACAGCAGAGGAGTTCCATCCAACACACCCATTAAGTGGACTGACATGCACCAGTCAATCTTGGAACAGTTGATAGACTGTCTCACTCAGCCTCCTGTTCTAGGCTTCCCAGAGTTTTCACAGCCATTCATCATCCATACTGATGCGTCCAACCAGGGACTAGGTGCTGTATTGTACCAAAGGCAGAATGAAAAGCTTCGTGTGATTGCTTATGGCTCCCGAACTTTAACTACAGCGGAGAAAAACTACCATCTACATTCAGGAAAGTTGGAGTTCCTAGCCCTCAAGTGGGCGGTCACAGAAAAATTCCGTGATTACCTGTACTATGCACCATTCTTCACCGTCTACAGTGACAACAACCCACTTACCTATGTACTGTCCACTGCCAAACTGAATGCAACAGGGTGTCGATGGGTAGCAGAACTGGCAGATTTCCACTTCACAATCAAATACCGTCCGGGTAAGGAAAACATTGATGCAGACAGTCTGTCCAGAATGCCTTTAGATATGGAAATATTCATGAAAGAGTGTTCAGAGGAAATATCACAGGATGTGATTGGAGCAGCTACACAGGCAGTGGAAAGTCAGGATGAATCCAGTGCATCATGGTCCATGGGTGTCTCAGTACAATGTGCAGCAATAGCTACAGACACGCCCCTCATTCCACTAACAGCAGGACAAATCAAACATGACCAAAGGAATGACCCCACTGTCGGACCAGTGATTCAGTTCAAACTTGCAGAAAAACGACCATCAGGTCCAGAACTCAAACAACTCAGTTCACAGATCTTATGTCTCCTTAGAGAGTGGGATAAGTTGGAGATTTCTGAGGGTGGAGTGTTGTTCAGGAAAACTACAAGCAGAAAACAGCTGGTGCTTCCAGAAGCACACAAAACTACAGTGTTAAAAGAACTTCACGATGAAATGGGTCATCAGGGTGTAGAAAGGACTACATCCCTGGTACGGGACCGGTTTTACTGGCCGTATATGCAACGGGAGATCGAGGATTATGTCATGAGAAGATGTGTGTGCCTCAAGCACAAGAAGCCAAGCCATGGGACAAGAGCACCACTGACGAACATTGTAACCACTCAACCATTTGAACTTGTTTCAGTCGACTTCTTGCACCTTGACAAGTGTAAGGGTGGTTATGAGTATATTCTTGTAATCATTGACCATTTTACACGTTTTGCCCAGGCTTACGCCACAACTTCCAAATCAGGCAAAACAGCTGCAGACAAGATCTTTAACGACTATGCACTGAAATTTGGCTTCCCAACAAGAATACACCATGATCAGGGTGGCGAATTTGAAAACCAACTGTTCGCTCAACTGAAAAAGTACTGTGGAGTTGCTGGGTCGAGAACCACTCCCTACCACCCCCAAGGGAACGGACAGGTAGAGCGGTTTAACCGAACACTGCTCCAGATGTTAAAGACCCTCACAGAGAGACAAAAGACTAACTGGAAAGACTCACTAAACAAACTGATTTATGCGTACAATTGTACTCGCAGTGAAGTGACTGGTTTTTCACCTTTTAACTTGTTGTATGGGCGCTCTCCACGGTTGCCAGTTGATATGTTGTTCAACTTGACCTCAGAACAAGGAGACAGTAATCATCATAACTACATGGAAAAGTGGAAGCAGGGCATGGAAGAAGCGTACGAGATCACAAGACAAAATGCTCACAAAGCTGCCATGAGAAGCAAGAGACACTATGACAGTAAGGTGAAAAGCTCAGTGCTACAGCCTGGTGATCGTGTTTTAATCAGGAACATGACACCTCGTGGTGGTCCAGGAAAACTGAGAAACCACTGGGAGGATACCATCCACACAGTTGTGCGTCAAGTGAGTGAAGATATCCCTGTTTATGAACTCAGACCTGAGAAAGGAAAAGGGAGATCAAGGATTTTACATCGTAATCTTCTCCTCCCATGTGACCACTTGCCACTGGAAACCCCAGTACAGCCACGCACAAAGAAGAAAAGTGTGGAGAGAAATGAGGAAGTGGAACAGTCAGAGGAAGAGGAAGAGGATGAGTATCATCTTGTGACACTTGAGCAGCAATCCAAGACATGCACACCTGAGACAGTGAATCCTGTGTGCACTAGTACACCTGTGGAGATTGAATGCAGACACCCTGAGGAAAACATAGCACCTGAACCAGAGAAAGAACAAGAAACACCAAACCAAATGGAGCACTTATTGGTGAGAGAGAATAGTTATGTGGAGGACCTACCTGTGGAGGATGCTCTTCCATTACCTGTTCCAAGTGATCTCAGCAGTGAGGAGCGTCAGCGGCCTAGACGACAACACAGACGGCCCAAGTTCTTCACATATGATAAGCTTGGCTCACCTGCATGCTACAACCTGAGGACAACACCTTGGCATACAAACTTTAAAGTGCCATGGACACTCACTGTGCCGCCATACCACTTCCAGCAGTGCTATTGACATGGAAGGTAGAAACATTGCACACCACTGGACTGAGTAAATGCACATACATTACACTCAAAGAAAGAAAAAAAGGGACTGTTCAACACATAATTCACATTCAAATGGACTGTGTCGAAACAATGCGTAATGAAGGAGGTCAAACAAATGACCAAAAGAGAAAAAAATGGACACTGAACGACACTGGGTATTTACCCATGTCTGAAGGAATGTATGAAAAGAGTTCCAGTCTGTAAAACTGCAAAACTGCACTATACAAGATAAAATGTAGCAGGATTGTTAGTCTGAAGTGGTACTAGGGAGATATTTTGATGGTATGCACTTCAACCCCTGTATTTGCACTGAAGGTCAAAGGTTAGCATGTTGAGGACAACATCTGTTTTGAGGGGGAGTATGTGACAGGCAAGAATAATGCAGATAGGTGATGCAGATCCTTGTGTGTGTGGGTTGATTGTGCGTTGATCTGTTGGTAATGCCTCGGGGTTCCAGTAGGGGGATCACGCTCCTCTTCCTCACTCAATACGGAGACGAGTGAAGGGAAGAGCTGCGTGTGATTCATTCATCCTTCTCTCTCACTATTTCCCCTGTTTAAGGGGCACAACACAAACACATAGGACTTACACCCAGAAGACCGGTGCTCGTGTCCCGTGTGAAACTAAAAGTAACCGGTGACTTATTTTGTCACGTAGTCCCGTGAGTCACATGATAGACGACAGTCACCAGAGCATACATCAGTGACGTTAACGTCAACCACGACCGTTTCCTAACCCTAACTAAGTGGCTGTGTTGCCTAAACCTAACTTCCTGTGAAAACGGAAGTTTATTTTGGAGGGACATTATGCATGTAACGAGCGGATATTGACACGCCGTCCCTGCTCCGTCCAAAAGTAACGCAAGAGGGGTACCCCGTGCGTTGGTCGCGATGTCAACGGGCATTAACTAAGCGGTATTATTTGACGAGTTGGGAGTGAAAATGTGTCATCTAATGCCACATCGTTACTGTGAAACGGTCGTGGTTACTTTTTAGGCAACAAAGGAGACTGCTGCATGTGTCCTGTGCAAAACCAAAAGTCAATGTTGACCTATTTGACCTTTTGTTACCTAACTTATGTATTAAACTAATGTCACGTGCATAAGTTATGTAAAACAAACATCACCCTGAAGGGGTTTATTCCACAAAAAAGACCCACTAGCTGCACATTATCCCGCTTATTACACAACTACTTACTTAAAAAATCAATAATTTGACACAAAAATGGTTCTACAGAGTCCGACATCAGAACTGTTTCCATAGCAACGGTCCATTATAAATAGCAACGATCTGCTATAAAGAAATAACAGTCCATAGAACGTTGTGATTGAATCGAGCCTTCAACAAAGCCGTGTAATAACTTCAGATATCATACGAACCATTGTATGAGCAATTGAGTGAATATTTAACATATACGGCAACATACATTTCAGGATGTCCAAAAATAAATGTATTGACTAGAATGCATTCTTCATCAACAAACCGCTTATACACCACAAACAGTCATGAGCTTGTTTTGCGTGAGGCCCAGTCAGTACCCGTGTTGGGCTGTTTCTGGATCAGCTGATCACCACTTGGCGATGCATGACTGACGGTTCTGCCTACAAGCTCTGCTTCTCTGCAAACTCCATCAGCTGTTCGCTTCTGAACCTGCAAACAGGCAGCAGTACCTCAATCTCATGGCTGAGAGGGCGGGAAATGTCTCATATGCTTCTCGTCCCCCCCCCCCACACACACACCTTCCCTCCTTTATCTCTCTCATTCTCACTAATGTGCTCTTCCATCTCCCCCTCTCCCAACAGTACATCCATCAATAACCGAGCATGACTCCCTGCCTTCCATCCACATCTCTGGCCTCTTACTCGTCTATCATTCATTTCTCTTATTTCCTCCCAGTTCACTACCGATATTAATATTCTAGCAGTCTCTGTTGCTTACTTCTCTCATGTTCTTTTCTTTACCCATTTCATCCCTCCCTCCATCAATATCCAGGAATGACTCACCCTCTTATGCTCTACTTGAACTCTTTCTTGTAATTTCCTGCATCCTTCCTTCTGTCTTTTCTCTTCCTCTCTTTATAGCTTTCTGTTCAAGGCCTCTTCCTCCGTCTCTTTCCCACCTTTTTATTTTTCTGCCTCTTCAAGGACTTCACCCTTTTTTCCCTTCTCTCCTTCCCTCTGTCACTGTCCAAGGTCTCCGAAGAAATTGAGCTCTTGGCACAGAGATGAGACGGAAATGATACAGTTCCACTGATCTATCACTGACTACTGAAAAATGACTTATGAATTATGTAAATAAATCATTAATTGTTTTAAGATTTCAACAGTAACTGTGCCTTCATACACCCCTGCTGATTCAGCAGCAGTCGCTCTTGTCTGACGGTTCAGCTATTTGATGCTGCCACCAAAATGTTGAACTCTCCAGGCTTTCTAACACGTCTTCATCCCAACTCGTCACGTACTGACGCTTTGTCAGACTCCTTGGTGTCACTCTATGGTCGCAGTAAACACATGATTAACGTTGTGAATTCAAACAAAACCACTTGCTTAGGATTAGGCAATAAAACCACTTAGTTAGGTTTAGGAAAAACTTCATGGTTGGGCTTAAAATTGCTACGTTTGTACAGTAAAAATGAAATGTAACGGGACACCAACAAACAGCTGATTGTAACGTGAAAGTGAAACTTTCATCTAGCGGTCTCCTGGATGAAAACCCTGTGTTTGGTGGACCCATCCACCTCTCCTTCCGCCCACCATGTCTGTTCTTTTGCTCTTTAAACTGTGTCACCACACTTTCTCTGAGCGTTTGCCACAGAGCCACAGACGGGTTTACATTGTAGTTAATTGAAGGCCCGGTGTGTCTCATACTGGCGTTGTGCGTTGGTATCACATGCCAAGGGGTGTGACAAAACATTAGTATTTTATGACCTGAAAATGAAATGGAAACGTTTTGTCACGCCCCTCAGTGTGTGATACCAACGCACAACGCCTGTATGAGACGCACCAGGCTTTTTACTCACTCCAATGTAAACCCATCTGTGTCAGTAGGCTACTATGGTATGTTCACACCACGAGAAACCAAAGAAACAAAACAGCCAGCGTGGCCAGCTGCATTGTCGGCGTTGTAGCGTTGCCTAGGTGCTCGTTGACGTAGTGATGTTGTTAATAGTACTGGGAACTGGCTGATGGCATTTTTTTTAGACGGAACAGAACAAGGTGAAACAAAAACATGATTGGTTGACGCTTCACCACGTCATTGTAGAACTGAAAAAAAAGTTGAGAACAGCTGTGTCGGCATTCAGTTTGGAGTTTCATGTCACCGGCTTCCATTGAAAATGACTTGTAGCCTCTAGCTTTGTCGCTCGTACTTAGAAATGGAAGACGGTCAGATTAACGCATAGGGAGGAGGACGGGGTTGGTGGATGGGCCAAATAAACACAGGACTTTCATACAGGAGACCGCTGTTTGTGTCCTGTGTGAAACCAAAAGTCAACGTTGACTTATTTTACCTTAGTTCTGTTACGTTACTTACGCACTTAGCTAACGCCGCATATGCAAGTTACGTAACAGGCGTACTTATTTTAATCCAAAACACAATCTTTTCCTAAGTGTAACCAAGTACTTCTGTACTTTTGAAAATAGTCAACATGGTGACTCGGTTAAAAAAGTTTAGTATTAGCTAATGGTGGTCGTATTCATGTGGAAAAGGGGATACGCCTGCAGAGAAAAGTCAAAGTAAAACGGGGAGACAATAAAAGCCAAACAGAATACAGATGGAAAGAGATGGAAGATGAGAATGAGAGAAACAAGAGAGAGAAAACTCACAAGAACTGAGACATAGTTGAGGGATTTAGCTTCATTTACACGCTGTTATCTATCTCTATAAACTAGACTGAACGGCATCATACACCAGTTATTGTTTTACCTCCACACACACCCACACAGATTAACACAGAAGGATGCACGGAGAAAAACATTAGCACATAACGGTCCACGCACACGCACACACACACACGCACACGCACACGCACACGCACACGCACACGCACACGCACCCACACACACACACCCACACACACACACACACACACACGCACACACACACACACACACACACGCACACACACACACACACACACACACACACACACACACACACACACTGCTCTAACAGCTGAACATGGCAAGTGTTCCAAACTAAAACAAGTGACTGCCCTTTCACTGACCTCGGGAGGAGAGGAACGGCACAAAAAACATAGAACAGGAGGAACGAAGAGGTTGCAGGTTGCTTTATTCTTTCAGACAGGCAGAGACAGTAAAAGCTGTTTAACTGGAATCTGAATGCCCTGTTGACTATACAGGTCAAATCATGCGGCAAAAAAATCTGTTCCTCTTTCTGTTGTTTGTACAGAAGCTCATAGAAAGCATGGAAAGCACAATTAAAAAACAAAATATATAAATAGATATACTGTATAAGGGATAATGCCAGTTGAGGTGTCCATCATCAAGGATTAATGGACAGGGAGGACAGAACAGTTGCCCCCCGTGAAGTATATATATATATATATATATAAATATATATATATGTCTAAGCGTCCCTGTGTGAGTGCGACCGCCCTGTTTAAAACAGTTTAAAGGGGAATGATGACAGCTGCTGCTGTGCACAGATCTGTTGTGTAAAAGTTTTGACTTTCAGCTGTTGAGGACAGAGGACATCAGGTGATGTAAAGCACCTTCTGGCAGCCATACTGGGGGGTCGAGCTCTCAGGCAACAGGTGAGCAGGAGATAAACGCTGCATCTCTTTGCTTATTAGGCAAGTTGGCGCCTCTATATTATAGCATCAGGCTGTTCACATATACCATTCGTAGCTATACTTATGAAAAGTAATGTACTGATTCATATATATCATACAAAATCATTGCGTATGTTATCCATGTAGTCGTGAACCAGGAGGTATAAAGAGTGACGGGGTGTCGAGGTCGATGTTCGTGTCCCGTGTGAAACCAGAAGTCAACGTTGATTTATTTGTCACGTAAGTTCCGTACTTAAGTAACGTCACTTCAATAGTTATTTTAACGCCAAACCACGGTGTTTTCCTAAACCTAACTAATTAATTTTGTTGCCTTAACCTAAACAAGTTGATTCCTGTGAAGACGAAAGTTTATTTTGAAATGGCTGTATGCATGTAACGTGCAGAAATAGACATGTTTTACCGGACATTAGTAGGAGAATGCACGAAAAACGAGGAATAACTTTTCGTAAAATATCATATGAACCGTTGTACAAGGATACATTGATAGAATATACACAGTTAATACTTATAAATACGTTTTTGTTTACAAACATTACTGATGTTATGAAATGTTTTATAGCATCTGATAACATACATCTGGATATACATCGGACATTTTTTCAGACTTTTCTTTTCGGACATTTTTTCAGACTTTTTTCAGATCTTTTTTTTCAGACTTTTTTAGTCCGACATTTTTCAGATCTTTTTTTCAGACATTTTTCAGATCATTTTTTCAGACTTTTTTTTCTGACATTTTTTCAGATCTTTTTTTTTCAGTCTTTTTTTTCAGACTTTTTTCAGATCTTTTTTTTCAGACATTTTTCAGATCTTTTTTTCAGACATTTTTCAGATATTTTTTTCAGACTTTTTTTTTTGGACATTTTTTCAGATTTGTTTTTCAGACTTTTTTTTCAGACTTTTTTCAGATCTTTTTTTTCAGACTTTTTTAGTCCGACATTTTTCAGATCTTTTTTTCAGACTTTTTTCAGATATTTTTTTTCAGACTTTTTGTAGATCTTTTTTTTCGAGTGCACATGGTCTGTGAAGTTATTGTCATGCGATTTGTGGTCAATATTGACGTAATTTCACAAAAACAGCATGTACTCTGTTTCAGGTTTTGCTTATGCAGTGAATGGTGAGGGCTGACAGACGATACCTCTCATCAGAAAACAGCCTGGGCTCTTAAAAATGATGTTCCCATACAACCAAACTGCATTGTCAGGAGGAGACAGGGTTGTAAACAAAGAGAAGGGATCACACTGAACAACCAGTCATCTGAGATTCTGTCCTCATCATGTGGTGGGGGGTGCACTACAGGACACATTCACTTCCCCCAAACAAATATTCACTTTTACTCAGTGGACCTGCAGACGGAGGTATGGGAATAGGGGAGTCACATTTTTCATTTCCCCCCAATTTTTGGTTGTGTATGGATATGTGTGTAAGGTGTGAACATGCACTCTCTGTAAAAATTGCTTGATTTTGGGCTGTAATTATGTGTGTGTGTGTGTGTGTGTGTGTGTGTGTGTGCATGTTAACCACAGCTGCAGTGTTTACCAAAAGTCTATTAGACAACCAGATGGCTGCTGTTGATGTGCCGCACAAACACACATCTCCTGTCACGCACACACTCGCAGCATCGATGTAGCATAATGTAAAATCATTTCTCTGACGGTGTCTGTACACTAGGTGTCTCTAGACTCTGTGATGTCTGTGTTCGGGGGTTTACTGCAGGTCAACGATCCATCCAGAGATGCAGCCATAGAAACGATGAACAATTCACACCTTTCTCACTTTCATTTCTTCCCAAGGTCCTATCTCGCTTCTCGGGTTTCTTTTCACTTTGTCACACTATTTATTGAAATTCTGCCACCCTCTTTCACTCTCTTTAATCCTACACACACACAAACACACACACATACATAAACAGAGCAAAGGCTGGGCAGGAGTGAGATTAAAAATCTGAACTTTGTTTACATAGAAATTCACTGAGAAGCCCCCAAAGGCTGAACCTCTTATGTGCACAACAACTACAGTGCCACACACACACACTTCTATACTTTCATTGTACTTGTGTTTTTAAAATATCCAGCAGAACATAAATACTGGAAGATGCAAACTGTGTCTGACAGAGTATTTTGTCATGTTTCCAGTGCCTCATACTGTGCAGTATCTTATTAAGGGTAGATGACATTAAAGGCACTGCAAAATATAAATATTCTTCAAATATGACGATTGGCAGTAACTGCAGACACATTCAAAAATGTTAGTGATTCTTTAGCATCTCTGACGCCATGCAAACTCTTCACGATGCCAAAATTTAGACACAATCGATACGGACACATGCAGCGTTGTGGCAGGCCCAGTCCTACCTTTACCCACCTATGCACTCATCCTATAAGTAACATCCATTCACTGTCGCTGACATGGCTCAGCCCACTGTGCTCCACACAAGGACTGCTCAGCCCATGGAGATAATGGCGACTGACAACCGGGAAGAGGCACAGTCCATCCCGCTGAGTGTCCTTCGCCCGCGGCCAGGCCTACCTCCGGTGCGATTACGCTCCTGCTGACTCTGACTGACGTGCAGGGAACTCCGACAAAGATCGTGGGGCATTTTAGGGGGGACAGAGGTGACTCGACTGTATATACTTTCTTTGACATATTTGGGGAACGACTCCAGAACAGGGAGTTATTTTGGTTTAATCTTGAAGTCAAAAACCTTTTATTGAGGTTTTGAAGGATATAGCAAAAGTGCAGTGCTGTTCGGTGACATGTATGAGTATACATTAATAGCAGCTGGCGCCAACATATAAATAAGTCAAGACAAAGGATGTGTGTATATCAACGATAAATCGATCCCTCCCCAGTCACTGCCAGCGAACCATACTGAAAGCTACCTGTCAGCTCAAGGTAACAGAATTAGACCTCGTCCAGTTCAGGGTCCCTACAGAGGTTACTGGTTAACCTGGTCTGTCCAAACCCCCAAAACCAGCAGAGTATCTGTCCATTTTGCTGCTCTTTTTTAGCCAGAGGAACCTTGTGTCCTCTTGTGTTATATCATCATTATCCAACATGTTCAGTAAATGGGACAGCCTCGTAGCATTATACATTTGGCACCCTGAATGACTTGAGCGACAAACCAAAACACATTTTCAGCCCAAAGCTGCTAAAAAGAAGACACTTTTCCTAATGTAGCTCTGTATTGCTGTGAATGGATAACAGCCGCTGCATTTACCTCACATACACAGGCAGATATAACCATGCACACAAAGAACTATTACAGCAAACTGAACACGCACCAACCCGTTTTTACGCATGGCTGTAATCCACCAGTAAACAGAGTAGAAGATGTAGAGGTTGAACCGGAAACGAAATAAGTCGCCATCTAACTATCTTTGAGAAAATGGAGAGAGATCTTCAGGAATTAGTTTCAATTGGGTAAGTTTGAATTGTTCTTTCACGTCAGCTATTATTGGCCATGTTTCATGCTGTCCGGAGACGAAGACAAGCATTCGCATGTTATGGGAATATCCGGGAAGATGCCGACAGTAGAAACAGCTGATCAGTCATGTGAGTTAAATGTTCGCTATATCAGAAGTTATTCGGGAAAGGTGTTTCCATATCCGGTTAAGAGCATCAACTCTTATTTTTGCAATTTAGAAAGTTTTACCGAATTTAGCTGTTTCCATTCAGCTTTTCTAATGCCATACTTTAAAATGTGAATAAAAATATGTGTATGAAAACGCAGGTAGTGAGGCCTTAATGATGTCACTCCACTGGACTGATATGCATTATGCGACATTTAGGCCACATGTAACCGATGACAGCAATAGGAAAATCCCCATGGTTATGACACTTAAGTGCCCAAATGTGATCAGATAACTTGAGACTGTGATTGTCTATTACTAATAAGCGGTGTAAGTTTAAATTTAAAGGTCCTATATACGATATTCAGAGCACTATAGTAGCAGGAGTGATGTCTACCTGAGCAGAGAGTGAAGTTTGTCTCCCTTTTTTCATCGCTGAAGCGTAGCGCCCACCCTCCGGTTCTTCCCTCAGGTAAACACTGTTAGCTCTGTCAGCACTGTTGCTATTGTTTGCATGGTAAGCGCCGTTCGGCTCAGCCGTCTCCATGTTGAGAGCCGTGTGGACTAAATAGATATGCTCTGTATTGAGCTCCGTTAACCGATAAATGAATAATCTAGATTTAAGATAAAGTGGATAGAACATGGTGAGCATGGTTAAAAACAAACAAACATTAAATTTGATTTATTAGCCAACGGACTCGACCGACCTGAGGCATCCATGTTTGTTCGTAATCTTTTCAGACACGTACGTATTACTGCATTTGCTGCCAAGTGCAGGGTTTAATTATTATCAATTATATTGATGGATATTCATGTGGATGGTACTTCCAAGCCCGGAAATGTTGATTGCGGTTAACTCCAGTATTAGACACCTGGTCCATTAGTAGAGAAATCACCATTAGCTGAATGTAAGGAAATTATAATTTTAGCACGGTATTAGATGTTGTGCTGTGATGAAGCTCATATGTGTGTGTGTGCGTGTGTGCGTGTGTGTGTATTCACATATGAGGTGGTGCAACGTGCGCTGATACAAAATGTTTCATGGTATTAGAAGAATTAAGTCTTGCAGTATAGCTGTCAGCAGAGCACACAGACGGAGATGGAAATACATCCTGGTATGTTATAAACAACTTCAGTGGAGCTGTAAATAAATGTCTGTACGAGACAAACAGCACTGGTTCTGTCTGTAGACGCAAACTGAGAGACAGAGAGAGAGACGGAGAGAGACAGACAGAGTTGTCAGAGTGTGTTATCTTAGCTTTACGCCTGTTGACTGGACTGAACACTCTGTTATGGAGTTGGCAGATTGGGGTCTGTGTGTCTCAGTGTGTGAGTGTTCGTATGTGTCTGAGTCACAGATACTGTATATGTCCTGAAGCTATATGGAGAAAACGAGACAGATGGACAGTATGGAGACGGCACCGGTCCTGACAACACATCAGCTCCTACATACTGTTGAGTTGGCCGACTATCAATCTGAACAGCACCGGGCTGCTGTACTGCTGTCAGCACAAACCTGCAGCTGCTGCTGCTTTCTTTAGCCAGAAACACGCCGGTAGAGTCAGACATAGAGGTTTTCACAACTGGTCTCGATGGCCAGAACACAAATTCACAACATGAGAAAAAGGGTTGGGAACCACTGGCTTACTGGGACAGAGATGGGACAGAGTCATCATTCATTTTGTTAGTTTGGGTGCTGCCTCTGCTTTGACAAGCCACAATGTCTACTATGACTGGGACGATACACCTATCTCCAGATTCAATCATGCACTTCTAGGGTCTTTTACTTTGGAAAATCTCTAAATGAATCCAGTAAAAATGTTTGATTTTCAGCATGTATGTAGTCAGAGATGTCCTGAAGTCAAATATATCAGTCATTGTCAAGAATTATTTATTACATTTATTATCCAGCAAACCCAAAATCAAAGAATAAAGACATTTCCATCACAAATTAGTGGTATTTTCTTTTTGATTTCTAAGGGACATGTAATGTTTTATACTTCTGGTGAATAATATAATCCAATCAATCTTATTTCCATAGATGTATTTTGTATATACAGTTCCCTTTGTTAACATCTTATTTTGAAAACGGGACGTAGTCACACGTGTATACTTCTGCTAACTTCGCCGCTAGCTCTCCTGTCAGCTCCGTTCTCTTTATCCATCCATGGTCAGCTCCATCGGGACCGTTTGAATGCAGAGAACATAAATGTCAGTATATGGGTGCTCTACAGTCGTAGCGTCGGCTACATTTCACCACGGAGATGAGAGCGACGGCCGGCTCGACCGCCACGTTACCGCGATACGATGACGTTTCCTATCCGTGACAGAGTTAGCATGCAGCTTTAGCTCTGCTCTGTCTAGCTCTGCTTTTCCTGTCAATGTGTGAAACTCAAAGTGTTTCCATCCTTTACTGGATGTGTAGTGTTTACCACGCTGGATTTACCATGTGAGGCTGCAGGTCGTATCCACGCAGACCCTCCAGCATTTTCTCGTTTTGGTTCGCAAAGCTCGCTTTGAGCTTTGACATGTTCCAAATAGACATAAAATATGTGCTGCACATTCAGCTCCTGCAGTATAAAACATGCATACATCTTGTGCCTGGATTATTGAGGACTAAAAGCCAGTGTTAAAGGAGACCGTGGAGGTGAGTCAAGGATAAAGCCAGCAGTCAATGTCAAGAGGTGATGAAGTAATAATAAAAAACTTTGTAAAGAAAGTTCCAGATTAATTAACATTGTTTTGGGCTCAACTAAGCAAGGCTAATGGAAGCTATTCACACTTTCTTGCTCTCCCACTTTATTTCTTCTCTACATCTCTCTCCACCCTTCTGACTCCCTTCTCTCTCTCCACTTCCCTCCTCCTTCCTCTCCCCTTATCCTTCTCTTGTTCCCTTTAATACATTCACCATCTCTCCCCATCCATTTCCTCTCAGCCTTTCTTTCTCCCTTTTACATTCTCACTCTTTGGCCTCCCTCCCTCCCTCCCTCTCTCTCTCTCTTCCACGCCCTCTTTCCTTCTTTCTCTCCCATTAGAAACATATTGGGGTGACTTGGACCATGAAATTAAAATATTAGTGAGTGACATCACTTAATATTTCCAATTCTCTGGAAAGAAAGAATAAAAAAAAAAAAATCTGAAGTGCCGTTATAGGGAAAGGTCAGGTAGAGGGCAGATTAAAACTTAATGTTATCAGTGGAAGAAAAAGAAGCATTACTGTAACTGGAAGGTCTCTGCAATTCTAGAAATCATAGAATGAACTGTACAACACAAGTTATATATTTAAATTATTTTCAATTTTTTGCTTCAACAAACAGAACAAAATAACGCTTAGGGGCTAAAAAAATTATATGTATTCACATTTTTGAATGTTTGACTGATGGAATTTTTTTAATTTTTTTTATTTTTAGAACCACCACAACTGAAAAAATATTTATCTGCCTATTACTCACTTATTTATTTACACGTGAATACTATTTTAAAGGAACAACATGTATGAAAACTGACCTGACCTGACCTGATTTTTTTTTTCAGAAGTTTTGTTTGTTTCCTTCTTTTAAAATATCTTTGCCATGTGGAAACTGAATATTTTTCTTCATTTGTTTGTTTTCCCCTCAATGACTTTTAGGGTGACTTGACCCAAATTACACACACAAAACATGATTAAACCACTGAAGTTAATGAAACATGCAAATACTTGTGGTTTTATTTCATAAGGTTATAAGACATCTGCTTTAGCTTTTGTTCAACCGAATACCGTGGAAGCGAATGGAAATTCCTTCGTAATGATCAATACATTAGAGAAACCTCAACAGTAATATGGCTTTCATTGCACGGACCTCATCCGTCAAGTTTCAGAAAATAACTGTATTATTTGTATGTCTTTGTGATTCCCAAAGAATATTTGAGTAGTCAGAAGTTTGCTTAGCGACACTTCAGTAGGTCAAATTTGATAACATATTATACAACCAACCCAGTCACCGGAAAACAAATGTTAAAACTGAACGTTTCTGCAAATCACGGATACGTTGAATGTCGTCGTTTCAGAAAAAAAATATGTTTCTTAAATATGTTTCATATCAGCCTCGTATCACGCTTGCAGAAACGCGCAGTGCAATGTGGTTAACGTTGTGAAACGATTGGTTAGGTTTAGTCAACAAAACTACTTGGTTATGGTTAGTTAAAAGATCATGGTTGGTGTTCAAATAATAATGTAACAACATAACATAACCGCAACAAAACAACCAAACTGCTATAGTTAGGTTTATGAAACAACTACATGATTGGGCTTAAACGTTGCTAACAAGGGACATGAACGAACAGCTGATTGTATCGTGACACGCGGGACACAAACAGCTGTCTCCTGGTCGAAAGGCTTGTGTTTGTTGGACCCATCCACCTCCCACTCGTTGTCTCTTTTCACTCTTTAAATTACGTCACTTCCTCTGACCGAATGCAAAAACAATGGCATTCAACGTATCCCTGGTTTGCACAAACGTCCAATGCCAATATTTTTTCTTGGCAACTGGGCTGATGTACAACAGGAGTCCCATATCTCATGTTTATGTGCTGTCAGCAAGCACATTTTATTTACAGGGGTCACAATATAAGGGTATGAGTTTAGTTTTGATGACCTCTTGGTCTCTTTTTGTATATATTTCAAGTCAGGAATAGTTCAAGTCAGGGGTTTACATTGTTTTATCAGTCTACGCGCACAATGACATGTATGAAAACTCGCAGGCAATAAGTAGTTGTTTTCTTTTTTAAATCCAAACAGTGACTCCAGAGATAATATTGTAATATTACAGTAAATGTGTCTGACTGTTCCAGCTCCCCAGTTCCCTGGAGTCCTTTAAATCTACGATTGACCGCAACTAAAGGAAACACTGGACATCTGCTTTAGGTTAAAGGACTGTTTTCTTTTCTCCTTTTTCTGTCTATCTTTGTGTGTAAGTGAGTGAGTGTGTGTAGTTTCACAATATTCATGTCTATAAATTTATGACCATAAAACAGGTCAAGATTTCCATCCAGTTTATCATCCGCTCATTTCCTGGCAGGGCATTCACCAAAGCAAATGAGAGAGCGGCAAAGGCAAGAGACAAAAAAATTAAAGGCATGAAAGAAAGAAAGAAAGAACGGAGAGAAGAAAGGGAATAAAGAAATCAGGATACAAAAACCAGGAGTGAGATGGAGCGTCAGGCGTTCAAGTGGAGTCAGGAGCTGTCTTCTCTGCAGACTCCCTCGGGGTAAATTTAGGGTGAACTGGCCAACACATGGAAACAGTTTCTCTCTTCCTCTTCCTCTGTGGTCAGCACACATGAGAGCAGTGACTGACAAGATACACTCACTCCTGTCTTTCTTCATTTCCGTCTCTTTGTCTGAGTTCCTGACTTCCTCTCTGTCTACTCTGCCAACTTAGTGAACAAAGACTTCACAGACTTCTGACTGACTGTGTACCAACAAGGGTTACTACAGGTCTGAAGCCTGTAGACGCCGCAGCGTCGACTGCAGCCACAACAGGAATGTGTTGAATGGAACAGATAGAATACTAATGAGGACACTGAATAAAAACGCTGGTTGTTCTGAGGGTTGAAACCACATGGGTTATTCTCCTTGGGTTATGAGTGTGCTCAGCATATTTCACTGTAAAGCTGAGACTCTTGTGGATCCAATGAGCCCAACTGTATTCATGTGTGATGATGTTAGACCCCATAGTAGCCATTTTATTGTATTGAGACCATATTTTGAAATTTGACCTCACTGTATTAAATGACCTGTGGTGACCTCTAGGATAATCACAGCCTCATGAAACTTTACAGCCACAAACTAGAGACCTAGAGCATCCAGAGGATGGATGGATCAAACTAGAGACCTAGAGCATTCAGAGGATGGATGGATCAAACTAGAGACATAGAGCATTCAGAGGATGGATGGATCAGACTAGAGACCTAGAGCATTCAGAGGATGGATGGATCAAACTAGAGACCTAGAGCATTCAGAGAATGGATGGATCAGACTAAAGACCTAGAGCATTCAGAGGATGGATGGCTTTCCTAGCTATGTTGACAATAAGGGGGTTTCTGAGCAGTTTACACAACAGAAGTGCTCGTCATCCAATCGCCGAAAAATGCAATTCTTGCAGAAATCTCTAAATGTCAATAGTTTTTGATTCCAAATCACAGCATGGCTTTTTCTACGGTGTTCCTCAAGGTCTTGGTGTCTTAATGTGGTATTTAGGAGGGATTATTGGTCATTTTTATCAATTCTCAAGTGGTAACAAAATGGTAAAATTTAGCACCAAATCTGTGTAACAAATGGTATCAACCCAAAAAGTGCTGCAACAACTTACATAATCGAGCATAGGAATGGAAATCACATACTTATATCATAATGGCCTTTATCAATCATCATGTATCTCAAATTAATCTCCAGGTTCCCAGCTTTCAGATGATGTACACCACTTCTATGTGACAACTACTGTTGACCAGCTATCTCCCCCTAAAGACCCTCTGTACCCCCGTAAAAAAAAGACAAACACGGGTCTATTGTGGGTCTCAGAGGGCTAAAATGATCATCAATTGGAGATTTGACAGTTACATACAATATAGAGTTATGTAGACTTTCATTCTCCAGCATCTATTAAAAATAAAAGGTAAAACTTTTGAAAGAGCCAGGTATTCCATCATCATCATCAACCAATCCAGCTCCTGTTAGTGAATTACAAACCAAAAAATTGCTCATTTAGTTGGTCAGGGACGAGTAAAAGGCCCCCGCTCTGCTAATTATGTGACAGGAACAAGCCACACGAGACAAGAACTTAGTGGAGGTGAAAGTGAAAATTGGCTCCACGCTGTGTTCCAGACAGAACCACTGGCTGAGTCTAATGCATACGTGGGCTATATCAGTGATTAGACGGTTTCATGTCGTGCACTTTGAACGACGTACTTACTCAGCTTTGGACTTAACTGTCTCACTCACTATCTCCTTTATCTTTCTGCACATTGTTCCCACACTGAAGGCACGATGAAGTGAATTTACTCCCCATATATCTGAGTGAGCAGGAAACTTAGCTATTCATTGAGTGAATTCAGATATTAAGAAAAGAGTTGTTCCCAGCTGAACACACGGCTTGTTAGGTGTTAGTTCTTCTGTTTCACTAATGAAATGATTTCATGTCAAATTATATACCAGAACCACTGAAACCTTCTCTACAACTTTAATGTGACACACTCCAAGAATAAATATGTCTAGAATGATAATAAGTGAGGAGTATCATCAGTGGAATTGATGTTAAGCAAATTATAGTTATTTTTTCCAGCCTGACGTCATGTTACCTCTTTTATGTTCGAGGAGGACAGGTTATTTCGGCCTA
The DNA here is from genome assembly GCF_043250625.1 of Sebastes fasciatus. Taxonomy (NCBI): domain Eukaryota; kingdom Metazoa; phylum Chordata; class Actinopteri; order Perciformes; family Sebastidae; genus Sebastes; species Sebastes fasciatus. The sequence goes on from NC_133803.1 coordinate 33,553,115, forward strand.
ACCAATCAATAGTGACTTACAAATCTGACCCGTCAACGGACACAGAAGCTGCAGTAACTATCAAAGAAATACGTTGATTAAAGAGTTGTTCATTTTTCAAAGTAATAGTTTGACTTTTTGGGAATTGCGCTTCTGGTGGAGATGAAATATTGATGTTCATACACTTGTGTTTTTGCACGGATAAATCATATAATATAACATGATAATTAGTACAGGCTGCTCTCATACACTGTTCGTAGCTATACATACGAAAAGTAATGCACTGTAATTCACATATATCAATCAATGCATAGTCATATTTAATCCATGTAATCGAGAACTAAGAAGCATAAAGAGCGACACATGCCACGTAGGGAGGATGTTGGAGTAGATATGTGGGTGAAAAAAAAACCTGACTTTCGCCCAGGAGACCGATTTTCACATTCCGTGTGAAACCAGAAGTCAACTTTGATTTATTTGTCAGGTACGTAGTTATTTTAACCCAAAGCAAGATATTTTCCTAAACCTAACCAAGTAGTTTTATTACCTAAGGCTAGCAAAGTTTTCTTCTGAGAATACGGAAGTTTATACATGTGGAAATTGACATGTGTTGCAGGACATTTGTAGGAGAATGCACAGAAAATGAGGAATAACTGTTCGTAAGATATAATACGAACCGTTGAATGAAGATATTTTAATTAGTGAGCATTAAAGGTGCTGGTAGGCTGGTTTTGTGGCTGAGCCAGGCTAGCCGTTTAACCGTCTAACCATCTGCTGGCGGTAGCTCCATACTACAGACATGAGAGTATCAACGTTGGCATCTAATTCTTTGCAAGAAAGCGAATAAGTGTATTTCCAAAAATGAAGTATTCCTTTAAGTCGACTTACAACAATTTATATCGCAGTGTCAATCTCATCCACGCTTGACACCATTTTTGTTTTCCGGCTCCGGCACTTGATCAGGACATCCTCACTCTACTCGTTTGTGGGGGGGGGGGAAGTTATCAAAGAACACCAGAACTGTTAACTGGTAATGTGGGCGGCAATTTAGTAAAGTTAAAGTAAAGTTGGCTGTTACAAAACAAAGTGAGAATACATCTTAATGTAGATTGTATTATTTGTGGTTAAAACTTTGTTGTTTGCTTCTAAAGTTCCTCTCCTCTCCTTCTGCCTATTCTCTTTGTTATCTTCACCTCTTTTAGCTCTCTCTACCTCTCTACCCTTCATGTCCTGCATGGTATTCCTCAGTATCATCTCTCTTCTCTCTCTCACTCTCTAACCCTCCTCTTGTTTCTTGTCCTTTTAACCCTGATGAACGCCGTACGTCGTCACGTCCACATATGGGCAACACTATCTGGCTGCCGTCCATGTAGCCAATTAGAAATGGCAGATGAGTCGGAGTCTGTCCTTTGGAGACCGAGGTCACCCCGGCAACTATCGCTGCGGCAGACCTCATCGGAATACGCGCCCAGCCAATCATCTCCTCTCACCTTCATTAGGGATTCGGTTAATGTCAAACCAGCATCCGATTGCTCTCAATTTGCTCTGTCATACTCTCACTCCCTCTCCTTAAGCACTCATATGTAATCTCAATCGCAGGGCTTTATCCCTGATGCACTCGCACACTTGTATGCACGACTTCCTTTTTCTCTGCTCCCTCCATTTAGTTATTCCCTTTGTCCCAGCTGATGAATAAGCTCCCCAGACGCAACACTGACCTGCATCTGCCCTCTTTGTCTTCCGCTTTATTGTACTCGCTTTTTACTTCTCGTTCTTCTTCTCCTCCTCCTCTCTCAACCCTGTCTCCTACAAAAATAAAAAGCACGATATTACAAAGACATTTGCATCATGAGAACGCATTTTAGCCTCTTCTCATGTCATTCGTACGTCTCTATGGCAACAGCCACAGTTATTTAGGCAACAAAACCACTTAGTTAGCTTTAGGAAGTACATCAAGGACTTAAAATAAGTATATAATAGTAATAGTATAATAGTATATATAATAAGTAAACTACGTAAACTTAATTTAGTAACTAGTAACTAATAACTAAGTAAACTTAGTTTAGTAACAAACGTAATTAGAAAATTACTCAACAAAATTTTGGGACATGAACACCGGTCTCCTAGTTGAAAGTCCTGTGTTTGTTGGACCGATTCATCTCCCACCGTAAGCAGTCTTTCTCACTTTTTATTCTACTAGTCAGTACAGACTAAATGGCATACAAATGACACGCCAAAGCACGATGTTCTTATTGCATGTGAAATGACTTGCAATTCCTAAATAGTCATTAATACGACATTTAGTGCAAGTGGGTTGTTCTCCTGCATTATGGTCACAGTTTTAAAGACGTGGTTAAGGTTGTAAATTGAAACAAAACAAAAACACAACAAATGACTTGCTTATGTTTAGTAAAACATCATGATATGGATTGAAATAAGTATGTTTGTACGTCATTTAAATTACGGACGTAAATTACAATAAGTCAGCGTTGACTTTTGGTTTCACGCGGGACGGTTTGTTTGACGCATCTGCCTTAATCTCCTACCTACGTGGACTTCCGCAGACTTTGATTAAAAATTTGTGATATGTCAAAAAGAAACGTAGTCCGAGAGAAAATATGTTTCGCTTGAAACGTAATTGCAAATGTAGTTCGGTTGTATGGTGATGTAATTTTAGGAGAGCAGGCTGTCTCTCTCCACGCGATCAGCGGTATCGAATATCAATATCAATATGCAATGCTCTTGTTCTATGGGCACTGCAATGAGGAAGCCTGAAGAACTATGTGTCCAGTCATCATGTTATTGCATGAACTATGGCTGGCAAAACTAGTTAGTGATATATAAACACAATTTCTAGGAGACGGCGTCTCCACCTTGACACCAAAGAGGATACTGTTGATTATATTTCAACAAAGAAAAAGATGGTTTAGGACCTGATAATCTATGTGAGGAAAATTGATTTAGCGACCAAAGTAGTGCTACACTGGATCAAGGGATTCTGCCACTGATCATTGCACTCTTTTAGTTTAGTTAGTCTCTTTAGTTTACGCCGACCGTCTCACCCTATTTCTGTCTCCTTCTCTCTTCCCTTTTTGCCTTTTTCAGCTAAGAAAGGTTTGGAGGTGAATTCGTGCATTTATGTGTGAACTTGTGTGTCACAGTAATTTTAATGAACGTGCACCTCTGTATATAGTGTAAGTTTGTGCACACGCATGCGTACGTATGTGTGTAGCGCTGGCTTTGACTCCAGTCCTCTTTCTTAGCTCACAGCATGCCCGCTTTGTATTACTACTCATTAAGCCAGCTATTTTCAGTGCCGTGCACACTGTGTCCCTGTGACTCAAAGTACATAAAGAATCCTTTCTTTTCCAAAGAGTAAACACTGAGATAATAAGTGGAGGATAGTCACGCTGGCACCCATTTGTGTTACACTCAGTGCATTGTTAATGTCTGTTTCAGTGTGTGGGCGGCGTAGCGGACACACACTTGTTGGCCAGGAACTGAACACGATGATCCTGCGAGGATTACTTAGTTCTTGAACACGTGAAGAGTCTTTATGAGCATTGTTAAGTAACACACCAATCTCTTGACTTGTGGCAGTGTGGTAGCTTTGGAATAAATTACAGTAACAGATATCCACATGCAACATGCCAACAAGTTCTCATACATAAATGACGAAGGAGGTCATTTCGCTGATCCAAGAAATGACTCATAAAATATTGTTTTTGTATCTTAGATTCAGTTTAGGCAACTACTAATTGATTAATGTTAGCAAAATGCTGCCTTCATGGTTCAAAGGAACTATTTCAGTCTGAAGACAATGGAGTAGAAGCGCTGCTGGGTCTCTGTTGTGATCACATACAGGTGGATCCTTCAGGTGTATTGTCTTTATTCAATCTTGTGAAGGGACTGAAGACAGCCACACTGTAGTGTTTGAACAAATTTAAAACGTCTTTATTTTACATATCAATAATTGTTTAAAATGACCTACACGTTGCGACCAACATCTTCATTAGGGTCATATATGAACCATTTTAGTCTATTTGAGGACATGAACCACAGCGTCCTCTGTCCACAGTTTGTATGCCGACCCATCTGCCAAACTTCTTGCTACCTCTGTCTTCGCTACTGAGAGTCAAATGACTTTAAGAGATGTCTTGTCGGAAAAATGTGCAATCCAACAAACGATCAATACTGTCATTGTTCTGGTGAGGACAATCTCAATATGCTTATTACATCCAGTGGGCAACCTCCGGGTCTGAAAAGTGAAGCCAATGCAGAAGTGCCTTAAACTTGCATTCTTTCCAATGGCCCTCAGGGGGCGACTCCTCTCTCCTCTTCAAGATGGCAACGGCCAAAAACCAAGATGGTGACGACCAAAATACCAAAATCAAAGCTTCAAAACGTTAGTCTACAAACCAATCTAGACAGAAGGATAAAAGATGCTTGCTTATGTACATGTGTTCTGTGATAAACTAGTATAATAGTGTACAGACAACTCGTACTGTAGCAGTGTACCGCTTTCCAACAAGCAGCGATGTAAGATGGTGGACAACGAGATAGCTCAGTACTTGGATGATATCTGGTCTGATCCCTGCAACAATCAGTGTGTCCAATAATAGCCTGTGATGATGTTTTGGGATCACATAGTACATTTGCATAGATGATCATATGGTGATTTTCATGATCAGAACATTTTAATAATAAAAGCTAATCTAATAAATGTGATCACAGTTTCATGCAGCGGAAGATAAAATGATACCGCTGAGTGCTCAGAGAGCTTTGCATGATTTGCACAATAAGCAAATTAACGTAATGGATATCATGTAGATTGCATATTAATCACTGGGCATATACTCTCCTTGTTAAGCAGTCTCCGAGCGTCTATGTTTGTGTGTATCTATCATATTATCTCAATTTGTATGCATAAAACTGTTGATGCTTATCAGCTGCTGCAGTTGGCACAACACAAACAAAACCTAGGACACACACACACACACACACACACACACACACACACACACACACAGCTGCAAACGTGGAAGCTTACACACTTACAGTAAATCTATATGATGAAAACTACTGTCGTTTTTTTTTACTTTAATTATAAACACAATCACATACAACATTGTAGAATGAGAACCGTTCATCTGATCTACTTCATACTTGGCGGGTGTATTGCCGGGGATCCAGGGACCTGCAGTGTAGAATTTGGTGCAATTTGGACACGCAACACATTTGATATTAATGAACTTTGAATAAACAAGCAATATCGTTTTGTGCAGCGGCGGCGGGGGGAAGGGCCTCAGGACTCTGTGGACCGAGTCGAGCATGTCGCCTTTACAGCCTGCAGCTCATTGACTGCAGTTCACTTTTGCTGCTGGATGCTGGACATACTAACGTACAACGTCACTTCCTGGGAGTCAACCAGAATTGAGCGATTCTCGACAACGCTGCAAGCAGCACTTCCGGGGGTCAAGCAATCAGCCTGCTCCGAACGGGCACACGCCCCAAACGGGCACTGCACTAGCATCTTAAATGGTGCATCTGTTTCCCACCGAGCATCTTGATGTTTATATCCATTTCGTTTCTGCTTTTTCTACCTCTCTCATTTTCTTTTCTGACTTCCCTCCGACTTGCTTTCTTCCCCTCTCTTGCAGGGTAAAGTCTGATAGACAGTAAGGAAGTCAGCAGTGCTGATGGCAGAAGGAAGTGTAAGTATAACATTACACACTGTAAAGCGATGGCTCCCAGGGCGTAAAAGAAAAAGAGAGGAAGGAGTGGAAAGGAAAAAAGGGGGAGAGAGATAAATAAAGATAAGGGCAAAACCAGGGAGCGAGAAGTCAACAAGCAAGGAAGAAAAGACGAGGAATACAATAAAGAAATCACAGAAGCCTGAAAGCAAACGGAAAGCAGAACAGAAGTAAAGGAAAGTGTTAACCTCCTTTCTCCTTCCAGGTTGTGTACTAAATCACCTGCTCAGCGGGATGCCACCGCCACTGGAACCTATTACTGATAGAGTTATCTGAGGGGAAGATGGAGGGATGAACAGTGAGAAACAGGGATGGAGACAGAGAGAGAGACAAAAGGGGGCGCTGAGGACTAATAAACTGACTAAGGGATGGAAGAAGAACAACCTGTGTGTCTATTTTAGCCGTCAGCTCTTCTCAGCAGCCAATTTGAGCTGACAGAAAGCATCCACAGCGGATTTAAAGAAGGAGATACCACTCAGAATGAGCAGACAGCCAATAAATATACATCCTGAAGGCACGTATAATGTATGAAGTGAGACTGACACGTTACATGAACTGAAAAGGGGGAAGTAGTGATTGTACTGAAGGGACAGGATAGGGGGAGAAACAGATCTTGGTTGAGCTGGGACACAAGCCAAACTGGAAGATTGTACCTCCAGTACATTAACACCAATTAATCATTATCACATTAACGCTGACATGTTGGTGTAATTAGTAAAAACAAATGAGACCATGACTGAAAAATATTGGCAGCCTTTAACGGCATCTAAAGTAGATTTTAAATAGTCTTCCACAGAGATGGATTCAGAGGGAAATGTGCTGAAATGCTTTATGGTACAAAGGGATGTTGTTTTATGGCATGAAACAGAAGTGGACACTGTTCTTCCAGCGTGATGAAGATGTATTGGAGGAAGAGGAGAGAGGCAGGCAAACCTAACCACAGGGTTACTGTGAAATGGGTCATGTTTAGGCAACAAAACTACAGTAACTGCCGCAGTATAAGTAAGCAAATAAGTAAGTAAACTAAGTAAAATACTGCGTAAATATCCTAACACATGTAAAACCAACCTGATCTCATGAAGGCATATAAATAGCATGACATTACAAAGACATTCCGCGTATCATGAGAACACATTTTAGCCTTTTCGTTTTTGTACGCCTCTTTCGCAGGTCAGTTTTACGCAACAACACAAAAATACGGTAACGGCCGCAGGAAGGTTTAGGCAATAAAAACAACTTAGTAGTAGAATATGTATGTAAACTAAGTAACATAGGCATAGAAAACATGTCACAAGCATCACTAACGTAACTACAAATGAACTCAACAACACTTTGGGACACGAAGAGCCGTTTTTTTTATTGAAAGTCCTGTGTTTGTTGGACCCGTTCACCTCCCCTCCCGCCCACCATAATCTCTCTCACTCTTTTGTTTGACGTCACTAGCTCTGAGCGTAGCATATTTATGCAGATGCATTTTCATTGCAGTCAGTACAGACTACATTGCGTGAAAAAATGAAACGCCAAAAGCAAGAACGCGGTTGTTATTGAACGCGAAATGATTTACAAATTGCTGTGTCATTCAAACGCCATTTGGTGAGACCGGGCTGGTCGACTACTCTTACCCTCCTCGATAAAGTCAAAGAGAAAATGACCACCAGAAAAAAGGTGGGCAAGTAATGCCCTGTTTGCATGGGTTTCCGGGAAATGTGGTCTTAATTCTGAAACAAAAGTTTACTGAAATGTCTGCTTCGTCATCGTTTCTCAAGTCTCTCTCGGCTTTTAGGATCCTTTTTCATCTTTTCTATTTCCCACCTCATCCAATAAGACGGGCCACACTTTGATATTAGCCCTCATCTGGTAGATTAGTTTCAGATGCTCCACAAATCAATATTAAACTCTTAATATGCATCACAAAAAAAAAACATTATGAGATTATGTGTTCTGAAGCAAAACGTAAAAAAGCCTAATCTGTGAGGCCAGTGGGATTTACTTCTCTGATGCTACTAACAATACACATCCACATTAAATGCTTCAACTGGTGGTAAGCTTTCATGAGACTTTCTTTCTATATTTCTTATTGTTGATAATAATATAAATATGACTCATTTATATTATTTATTATTTGCTAATTACCTGTTTTACATTTTACTAGTCAACCTTTCAAGACCTCCACACTCTTTTCAAATGTTGGAACTATGACTTTTACTAATGAAGCATACCCAGAGTAGTGGATTACTGTGTTCATGCAACATAATATTCATAATATTCAACCACTCATTAAGTGGAGGAGTCAGAACTACATGTGTTTAATGACTGTTAAACTTCTTTGTAGCAACGTTGCCCCGTTCCAACATCGCAGCAATTAACCTGCAGTACTTCGTTATATTGATGGTCAACGCTCTGATGAACCACATTTATTCTTTAAAGTTTTTTTTTAGCAAAAATACTGATGTTATGCATAATGCATAATGTCATAAGATTTCATTTATGCCCACACTGAATCTCTACTTGGATGGTTAACCTATAGAGCAGGTGGTATAGGTCAAATTAGTGGGACTAACTATAGTCACTTGTCATGGGTAGAGCACATTAAACAACTGTCAGGAAAATGTGAAATGGCATCTCCGTATGTTCCAGCACACATTCTGGGACAAGTAGATACATCTTTAAGTTTAAGCCACCTGGAGTATTGCTCACCTGTATGATCTTCTGCATCAAAAAGTGTACTGTGGAAATTACAAATTTCCCAAAACAGAGCTGCAAGACTAGTGTTACACTGCCCCATGAGAACAAACACAGACAGTTAGCATCATAAACTATCATGGTTACCAGTAGAGAAAAGACCCGCCTTAAGTACAGTCACACTCTTTAGTAACAGTATTTATTCTACCAAACCCGAGTTTTTATACAGTACAGTCAAATTACCCAATTCAGGGACGTTCACGGTCATTTCACTAGAACAGCAGGTGATGGCCAAATCTTGTTACCTCACCCAAAATCTAATGCTTTAAAAAAAGACATTTATCGTGCCATCAATCACTGGAACAGCTGCCCCCTCTACATCCGTCAGTCCTCTAACCAATCCTCATTCAAACACCATCTTAACAACACATTACTTAAGCAGCTGATCGATAGTCCAGTGTTGGTCATGTGATATGTGATAAATGTAATGGACCGCAGGAAGACTAGCTGGTGCCATTGGTATCAGCTAATGGGGATCCTTTTTAAATAAATAAATGCAAAAACTAAACTCTATCTGCTCACTGATGGTAGAAAACATGTACGACATTGACAAATACAAGATTTGCCTCTTTGGAAGGATTCTTTGTCCAGTCGGTTGAACCAAGATTTCAGCTAGAATGAAACTGATTATGGATCAAAGCTGTGTTCAGAGAACTGTGTGCGTACGTGAACATTTGTGTGCGCGTACAAACTAATTTTGAACAACTCAGATTAACCATCAGTCAGCAAATGTGTTGTGTGTCTGCATGTGTATTTTGTGTATGCAATGCATGCAAAAATGTGTATTGTTTATGTGTGTGTGTGTGTGTGTGTATACCGTGTGCTTCGCATTGTGTATTGTTTTGTACTGCGTGAGCTCATTGTGTAGAACGGAGGAGCCATTAGCCAGGAAACAGCTCCCACAAGACCCTTTTTAATCAACTGGCCCAATCATTGTTGTGGAAATAATTATAAAGGAGAGAGCGAATGTGTGTGTGTGTGTGTGTGTGTGTGTGTGTGTGAGAGAGAGACAAAAGGCAACAACAAAATAAAAGTATGAGAGATGGAAGGAGGAAGAAAAGAGGGCAGATAATTATTCAGCTTTTCTCAACAGACGCCGCCTATAGAACCGATACATGATGAGAGGATGGAGACGACAACCCACACGGAGGAGGGATATGTTACATATTTCAGGACATGTACATGTATTCAAATGTGCCTCCATGTCTCTATGCACATTTTTTCTTTCTCTGCATGTATGTGTGTGTGGGTGTGTGTGTGTGTGTGTGTGTGCGTGTGCATGCTCCAGCCAGCGCTGTAGCACATTTCACTGAGAAATGACGTCAGTGTTTCACTCAAAAGTGGGACACAACGAAGCTGTGTCCACATGTGTGTGTGTGTGTGTAGACTACGTGCATGTTTGTGTGTGTGTGCGTGTGTGTGTGTACTGCAGTATGCGTGTATATGTGGGTGTGTGTATATACAGTATGTGTGTGTGTGTGTGCAGGATTAAGAAGGTTACTCAGAAGGTTATATACTGTTTACTCAAGGTGCAGCACGTTTAATCTGTTTCAGTGTGAATGTGAGTTGATAGAAATGCACAACGGTTTGCATAATTTATGGTTATTTTCTATTTTTGTGTCATTGTGCTTCTAAATAATAATAACCTCATTATTTATCACATTTCAATGCTGAAAACCTTTTCTTTTTTCTTTTATTTTCACCTGTCCTGCTTGTACTGAAACACTATGAGACGGAGACACTCGACTGATTACTTGAGTTGATACTCTTTCAACCACTAAGTCACAGAAAGCTGCGGATAAATGGGATGCATGTTTGTTTGTGGGTGTTTGTGATTGTGTGTTTGCAGCAATAACTACACACATCAACCTTCTAGTGTAGCAGCAGACAGACTTTGCGTCAGGAAAATGATGCCCCGAGGCTAAAACTGTCACAGTCACCTTCAGCCATGCAAACTGGCATTTTATTTCCCACAGTAGGTACACACACCCCCCCCCCCCCCCACACACACACACACACATATACAAGAATACTCTTTCCTTTCTGTGCACTACTGTGCCGCCAGATGACCACTTGTGAATGTTAACGCCTTTTCAGCAGCCGAGCAGTTGTTTTATTTCATGATTTATTGTGTGTGTGTGTGTGTGTGTGTGTGTGTGTGTGTGTATACAGCTCCAGGGACTGCTGGTCCTCATGAGGCTTTTATTATAAATCCTGTCAGAGCTGCCACAAGGTGGAGCTCTAAATGGCATCATGTGAATTTCAAATGAGTAAAATTCCACCTTAAATTGATGCATGTCAGATTTCGTTTTTTGGGGGGATTTTTGTAGGACAGAACTGGCAGTTGAAACTTCAGCCACCGACTGAAACAAGCTGCAGTTGATTTCTATTATTGTGATTATTTGTCAAGTCAATTTTATTTGTAAAGCCCAAAATCACAAATCAGACTGTACTGTAAGCTCTGGGTGTGTCTTCGTAGGTGCATAGTGTTACCTTTTTCCACTTCGCAACTGTCTCATCAAAGAAAAGAAGCCACTTTGAAGCCCAACACGGAAACCGACGCACGGAGGAACCCTTTAGCAACAGTATGTGACAAACCTGGCTAAACTAACCTAAACCTAACTCCGATGTAAACCCAGTTGAGGCGTTTTTCTACGGTCGGAGCAAATTGTGTAGTATTAATAGGGTGAGAGTCAACTCAGGACGGGCGGGAGTGGTGGTGGATGGGTCAAACAAACACAGAACTTTCAACCAGCAGACCGGTGTTCGTGTTCTGTGTCAAACTAACAGTAACGTTGACCTATATTGTCACGTCAGTCGTTAGTCATGTGACTTGTTATCGTCAATCCTGTGAGTAGCTAGTGACGTAAGTCAAGTCAGTAAAGTTGTGTTGCCCAAACCTAACTTCCTGTGGGAACAGAAGTTTATTTTGAAAGGACACGATGCATGCCGTCCCTGATCCATCCAAAAGTAACACAAGAGCAAGAGGGGTACCCTGTGCGTTGGTCTCCGATTCTGAGGGGTGCCGTCAGAATGTGTTCTGAAGGCTGGACAATACAACTATCGCTGGCTGACTGCATTTTGATTTCACATCAACCATCATCGGAGTCCGTTTTTTCTCTGTTTCTATCAGCACGGCCGCTAAATTTGATGTCTGCATAACAAGACTCATCGCCAGCAGCCTGAGAGTTTAAATGGTGTGGTGACTCCTGGTGTGAACTGTTCTTTTATGCATCTGCCCTCAGGCCTCATGCCACTGATACAGCAGTAGGACGAGCCCTCCATCTCTCTGTTTGTGTCGTCTCTCAAAGGGCTGCACGCAGAAGCAAATGGAGAAATGTGTTAAGCTGCAGGTCCAAAAACGGCCTCCTGATGTTCAAGCCAAAAGAAATCTGCAGTCCACTGAGAAAGTCGACTGCAGAATCTCTGTCGAAATGAAACGTTGATGCTTTCCTCCACCAGTTTGCGCTCAGTGTTTTATTGTGTCTGATATTGAAGCTTAAAGAGATGTACGTTTTGGGGCGTGATAGTTATTTCACCTAACCACAATTGGACTTTGGTTAGGATTTTAGACCCCCACTTTTCTCTCCTTCTTTCCTTTGTTGCCCTGTGTGCTTTCCATTCGCTTTGTCTTTCCCTCCTCTTTCTCTCACAGCTTCTCTCAATCCCACTGTTTCTTCTCTGTGAAACTTCACAGCGAGGCCTCGGATGCTGAGACACGACCTTTAAACATGGCTTCTACTTCACGGGATACAGAGGTAGGCGAGACAGAGAAAAGGAAGAGAGGATGAGTTTCGCCACCCTCAGAGCATGTTTTCAACACTTCACTGACCCCTAGGAAAATCATCTTTTTCGCTCCTTGTTAAGTATCCACACCTACTGCGCTCCCCGACACCTCTTTCTTTCTCGCACATGCAAGCACTCTCTTTTTTTTTTTGCTCCCTCTGCACTCCCTCAAATCATTTTTTCACCTTGTTAGAGCAGCTTTTTTTCCACCAAAGACAGGGCGGAGAGGGAAAAGCGAGGCAGAAACTGGAAATGTTAAAGCCACATATATAAAATAATCATTTTCCAACAAGCATCCAGATGTGAAGAAGCCACAGTACATCACTAACACCTCCCCCCCTCCTTCCTTCTGACATGAAAGCAAACCTGCAACAAACTGAGAACACCGTCGAGCCGCGTCGCTCAGTCCTATATGCTTTGTCTTTCTTCTCCACATAAAGTGACCTTTGTCTCTCACAGCTGAGGTGTAGTCCACGTGATACCGATGTGTTTGAGGTGAACTGAGCCACATGCAAAGGCACAAACAACCTGCATTTTCCATCCCCCCCCCCCCCACCTTTTGTTCTACCCCTCTCTGTACTGTTCATTCTCTCCTTCCTCTCAAGTCTGTGAATCCTCATGAATATGCAGGCAAACATACAGTCAAACATTCAGAATGCTGCCTTTGTGATAACCTGGAGCCACATTTCTCTGTACAAACAATATCCCAACAGGTTGGGTTTCCTATATTGTTATATTATCAACATCCTGCAAAAAGGCATGTGTCCGCAGACTCCGTTTTTTTTTTTGTTGAGGGATTGAGGAAGAAGTTAGTTGAGTTTCACATGAAGTTTTGTGCCTGCGGTGCACCTCCATGACTCACAATATCAGTCAATTCAAAACACGTTGTTCCAGTTGGATGTTAGAAGCAGCACAACCTCTCTGGGCTGCCAGTAAACTGTCAGACTATTGTTCCCAGTTCTACTCCGTCTGCTAAAAACTATTTTAGCAGTTCATACACAGGGAATTAATGGCTTTTTCATATTTTGCACTAACATGAATCGGTGACAGAGGAAACTTTAGCAGAGGATCAAGAGTGTCACTGTTGATGCTTCTCCGTTTTTTTTAGGAACAGTTTATTTTGTTGTTATCTGAGTTGATAATATTGCCCAACATCAGCCATCATTAGATCATACATTTAGTTTGATTTTACCTTTCCTTAAAGATAGGGTCGACGATGTTGGAAAGCTAAAATATTTTGAAAGTAGCATCGCCTCAGGAGCTCCGTCTAAACCCCCCTCTACCCTCGGGGCTCCTTCTAAGGCAACGCCCCCCCACACACATGCACGAGCACCGCCGCATTGTAACTACTTCACAGACACAGAGCGACGAGAGGACCTCAACTCAACAACGCTACCTCATGACAAGTAACCGTGGCAGTGCTACTGCAGGGCTGAGTTTTCTCTTCCATTCTCCAGGAAACGTGCGGTGGCGACGCGCTTTGCGTTCAGGCAGGTGCACGCCAAGGGTAGAGTACGAGCAGGGAGGCAGGGAGGCATCTAATTGGTTCTTTCCAAGCGGACCGCGAGGCAGTGATTGGTAGACGTTTTTACAGGATTACAGCAGCTACAGATGACTGCTCTTTTCCAGTCCTTTTTCAGAGCTCATCAGTAATGGATCGCTGTCGGGGTGTAAAGACCATTTCAACCAAAAGAACAGATAGTGGAGACTGGAGAACATCGTCAACCCTGCCTTTAACCAAGAGAGCCTCATCGCAATTATGATAAAACCAGTCCAGTAGCCAGAAAAACGTGTTGGCATTGTCCGTTTCTGCAAACCACGGATACGTTGAATGGCGACATTTTTACTTTCGGGGAGAGCAAATGACTTAGTACATCGAGCAACCTTTATTGAATATTGCGTGGTATAATAATGAGTATAATAAGCGAGAAAGTCCTCTGAGGACAAAAAGTCAAACAAACACAGGACTTTCACTACTATTCACTCTTTGTTTCTCATTTGAAACCAAAAGTAAACGTTGAGGTTATGGTTGTTACATAACATCATGTAAGAAAGTCCACTAAGGGTGGTTGTTCTTTATTTAACCTAGTTACGTTGTTACCGTTGAGTTGTTACCGTTGAGTTGTTACCGTTGAGTTGTTACCGTTGAGTTGTTACCGTTGGGTTGTTACCGTTGAGTTGTTACCGTTGAGTTGTTACCGTTGAGTTGTTACCGTTGAGTTGTTACCGTTGGGTTGTTACCGTTGAGTTGTTACCGTTGAGTTGTTACCGTTGAGTTGTTACCGTTGGGTTGTTACCGTTGAGTTGTTACCGTTGAGTTGTTACCGTTGAGTTGTTACCGTTGAGTTGTTACCGTTGGGTTGTTACCGTTGAGTTGTTACCGTTGAGTTGTTACCGTTGAGTTGTTACCGTTGGGTTGTTACCGTTGAGTTGTTACCGTTGAGTTGTTACCGTTGAGTTGTTACCGTTGGGTTGTTACCGTTGAGTTGTTACCGTTGAGTTGTTACCGTTGAGTTGTTACCGTTGGGTTGTTACCGTTGAGTTGTTACCGTTGGGTTGTTACCGTTGGGTTGTTACATTATTATTTTAACACAAACCATGATGTTTTTTCTAACCTTAACCAACTAGTTTTGTTGCCTAAACCTAACCACAACTAACTACGTGGCATTGTGTTACTGTAAGTGTGATACGAGGCTGATATAAAAACATATTTATGAAACTTATTTTTGGTTCAGAAACGTCAACATTCAACGTATGCCGTGGTTTGCAGAAACGTATAATGCCAACATTTTTCTAGCAACTGGGTTGGATAAAATCTGTCAAATTAGTGGGTCCATTTTGTCCTTATCTGTTATATTTTGGGACAATATTTTTATATGCATGATGGCATTTTTTAAAGCCCCACTCCATGATCCAAATGTAAACTAAAATGTACAATTGGAAGCTTTGTCTTTTAATCAGTATTAGTTTTTCTCCCCACTCTTTACAGTCACTAAAATTCTTCAACCTGAATAAACTTTCCAGTGAGAACGAACTTGACACGCTACCGGTCTACTGGGACACAGCTTTGGTCTTATTTGACATTATAGATTATACCAGAAGTCTGGCTATGATCCAGAATCATCCAATGTTTTGATACTCGCTGCTATAATGTCAGAAACAAACACCACATTTTCTGCAGGCAACTGATAACATGTAAGTCAATTAAAAACCCATTCAGGTCGGCTGCTAGCTCATATTTGCAGCAGGCGGCGACAGCTGAGCGGCGAGAGCGACTGCTCTGTAAACAAAAGGTCACCAGCTTGTGCGCATTAACAGTCATGTTACCCTGCCTCTGATTAAAAGGGCAGGAATCGCTGCGAGGAGCAGTGTCAGCCAAATTTGTACAGTATTGAATTATGTAAATCAAAATTACCTGTCACAACAGGAGCAGTACGGGGAAATATTTACTCTGTCAACGCTTGTTTATGGAGGTGAAATTATAAAAACTTAGGCACACTACGTAAGTCACTGAAACACAAACCGTATCAACATATAATGCCATTTTACATTCTGTACGCTGTGTTGGAGACATGTGGAGAGAAAACTAGAACGCAAACTCACAAAGCACAGTTTCACCTGTTATTGATGCGAGTAAAAATAAATCATGTTGACGAGACTTTTTGTCTGTTCAGGTGATGGATACAGCTTAAGGGAGGGAACACACACGCACACACACACACACACACACACACACACACACACACACACACACCTGTGTCCTGCTCTCTCTCCCAACACTTCACCGTCCCTTGTTTCATCCCTCCATCTTATATGATGAGGTACATTGAAGGACAAACCTCATATGTTTATTTCTTTCCTCTCTCCATCCTTCACTTCCTGCTACGTCCTCCGACTCAAAGTCAGCCGAGGTCTCTACATGTGTAGGGATGACCCGACTTGGCTAAGTTGGACGATGTCACCCGAGACCAGTGTTGGACAGTAACGCTCACTCAGTACTCAGTAACTCATTACTGTAATGTCATTACTTTCCCCAGTAACGAGTAGTGTAAGGGATTACATATTATTTGGCTGCAACAACTAATCAATTAATTTGGTCATTGTTTAGTTGGGTCTACTTTATGACGCACGACACTCGATGTGGCAACATCCCCGTGTGGGCAGTAAGCCAGCCAATGCCGCGGCTTTTCTAGCTCACGTGATGAATTGCAGGATATGACGGCGTCTCCTTTGTCTCGTGGGGAAGCATTTGAAAAGTGTCAGGGGCAGAGATTAATGATACAACGGAGAAAAATGCAGAAGCAAGCGCACAATTACAGGTTCTAATTTAAAAACAAACGTAACGGACAGATATACCTTCAGTCTGTTTTCTCTCCGTTTTGTGATGGATCAATGTAGCCAGCGACCCGGGTCCCTGATGAAGCTATTTTAAAGCTAACGCTTGATAAACCTAATGCCGGAGACGGCATATTAGCAAACAATAATTAGCTGAAATGAGGTCGGAGAGACACAGTTAGATGTAAATATTCAAAATGTGTCCCAGTTGCAGTGTATGTGAATGACATCAGCTGACAGGAAGTAAACACGGATGCTCTGAAGTGAATCCTTTATTCCTTCACAACTGAAACTTGAGCACTGATCAAATATAATAATAATAATAAACTTTATTTCTAGAGCACTTTTCAAAGCACAATGTCACTTTTCCTTTTTATTCTCAGCACATAGCTGCATCCCAAATGTGCAGTTAAAGGGCATCGTAGGCTACAAGAACACAAGGAATACGTTTTTGTTTTTTGAATAAGACGAATAAAACCACCGCTTTTAATCCGATTAATAATCTATTAATCAAAGTAATAATCAACAGATTAATCAATCATCAAAATAGTTGTTAGTTGCAGCCCCATAACTATATTACAGTTATGAATCCAAGTAACACCGTGTTACCAGAACGCGTCTCCTCCGTGGCTACTGCTGGCTGCTGTGACCGTGTGTGTCTTTCAAAGTCTTCCCCTCCACAGGCAAAGTCACACACACTTTAACTTCTTCTGCCTCCTGAGCTTCTTCCTCCCTTCAATCCATCCATCCATCTTTTCCCAGCTGTATTCCCTCTGTGACCTTGCCACAGCACACAACCTGTCAGCTCTGCACTGACCTCTCTCTCTCTCTCCCTCTCACAAACACACACTCACATATATAGATGTCTTCTATTCACACAAACACATACACACATGCATGTGCATAGTGACACAGAATCACACACTTTCATACGTACTGTACTCTCCACACACACACACACACACACACACACACACACAAACACGTACACAGTGACCTGATCATCTGTCCCACGGGACTACGGAGTGTTCCTGTTTGTCTTTCGCACTGTTGAGCTCTCTTCAAGTGAACAGGAAACACAGAGGGGAGGGGAGGAAGAGGAGAAGTGAGAGGTTTTTATCTGTTGGTTACTGTAGGTCAGTGCTAGTACAACACTGGTTTACTGTTCAAAACACTGCTTGAGGATGGGTATAAAAAGGGTTGTGATTCCTTCATTTTATATCTAACACGCTGGTTTGGTGACAAATCAATAGAAACTGTCTCAGTGTGTTGTAAAGTCAAAATGTCTCCCATTAAATCATCTTTCTTCCTCATTCTTATGCTTTGTTTGACCTTCAGCGGATCATCTTGACCTTGTTTACATGTTCTAAATGCATTGAGTTGCGGCCACATGATTGGCTGATTAGATATTTGCGTTAACGAGCAGTTGACCAGGTATGCCTAATGAAGTGGCAATGAGTGTATATACATGCATACAGTATGTTAATGTGTATTTTTAACTTTTACTTTTTTTAAGTTTTAAGCTTAATTTTGCAACATATGTTAGTGTCGTGACCTTTAAGAGTGACTAAAGTTAGACATGTACTGGTCCAATTAACATTTATCATTATTAAAACGGACTTTAAAATAAATATACCTATGCTCTGGGTTTTCATTAAACTGAGTAGACTTTTTCTCTTTTTTTATTTATATATTTAGTTGTTTTAATCTTTTAGAAGAGTGTATAACTGCTGTGTCATTAGGAGGACGCACATGTAAGTAATGATGTGTCTTTAAATGACCTTGTCCCAAAGTCACGCATGCAAGAGGTTATAGATGGTTATCTTTTTGGTCTCATTTGTTCACAACATTAAAATCCAAATCAATGTGCTGCTGGTTAACAATAAGTCCAACAATGAGGCAACCTGCATGAAACCTTACAACAGAGCAGTAACTCAGCTCCAGTCATCAGTCGACTAACCTGGGGCGATGCCTTTCAACTGCCTCAGAGGTGAATTCTTATATAATCCTCCTTCCAGCACAATCCAGCCGTCCTCATTACGGTCACAGTGAACAAGCGAGGAACGAGAGAAGAACTGGATCATTAGTTGATCAGCAGCCACACGTTTCTGAACACAGCCTTGATGTTGCATTAACGTTACTTTGTTGTTTGTAGCCATGCTTTGGTCGGTCCTCCACTTTGGTCCAGAACAATCGGATGCAATGGCATTTTGTAATTATTCTTGGTCTCCAGAAGAAACCCTGTCGCCTACAAAATTACTTTCTCATACAACTAATCTGCATTCTCAATTGCATTTCGAGGGAAACACATTTTTTCCCAGATTACAGTGGCAGTTTTAAAACATACTTCTCAACCTTGAGATGTAAAAATCAGGGAGGATTCCAAAACCAAAGTGGTGTTTCACAGACTTTGTTTCCTGTATTCTGGTAACTTTTGAAGAATGAAAAACGCAAAATATTAGGTATATTAAGTACACCGCAACAGCACTTTTATGTTAAATAGGCCTACTTTTAATTCACAGAAAAGAAAACTGAATAATTCGCCCCTCTGGCGTGAACTTGTGTGAATCTCCGGTATAAACTGGGCTAATATTCACAAGTTTTCTTTCATTCATTCAATCATTTTCTGCTCCTTCTTGAGTATTTCTTTCTCTCAGTACTCTCCTTCTCTCACTCACTGAAAGTCCTTTCAGACACAACGCGACAACGCCACTACTGCGCTCTGAAACCCGTTATTTCTAACGGCTTGCGCCACGCAACGACGGCTTTTCGCCACATCGAGTATCGCCCAACTTCAGACGCTGCACGCTGTGATGTGTGATGAGACAAAGAAGACATTTGGTGTAGCTGTATTGTCGTCCGGGTGGTAACAGTAGGGCTTATACATGCTGTACAGTGACAGAAACAGGTTGAGACAGGAAAAATAACACTGTATCAGCTTCCTTAAATGTTGTATTCTGGCTCTGTCTCACTTGATCTGGATCTACCACAGTTTTTATGAGCATGCTTCAAACCCGTCTGTGTGAGCAGCAGGTGTTCTTGCAAGACGACACCGCCTCCTGAGCAGCTCCGAGCTCCTCCGTATCACTTTTTTTTAAGATGTTTTTTATTTTTCAGCCCACCCACTGTGGTTGGACAGTGTCCTTGAGTTTTTTAAAAGCACACCTGCACGGTTTTTGGGGTTTTTATTTTTTAAATGTCATCTCTCACTGCCACCAAGCATATCAAATATCTTCTCCATGTTGTGATTGTGATTGTGAAGTGCAGTGTACTTGCAGTTGTTTAATCAACACAAATCATTTGTGAGCATGTGTTCACGTAGCTTTGAAGATTACAAGGCTTTCATCTCGCAGCAACAAAGTCGGGTTTAAAACGCTATCAGCATGAAGCAGCATTCTTTTCCCTGACAAGGTCGTCAGAAGGTTACACGGCCAAACAGAAGCTGGCAGCCAGTACAACTGTTAGTAGTTTTTGCCATGGCATGACTACAACAACTTATCAAACACACAGGTGGTCGCAGCTTGTCATGAATTCTACTTTTTTTATGTTTTTAAATTAATTTTTGTAATGCAAAATTGCACTATACTATTGATAAACATACAGTCCACTTTTCATTATGTTTCCAGCTGATTAGAGCAAATAAATAGGTGTTATCAGCCCTATACATAAAGGGTCAGTAGGGCCCTGCTACACCCAATATTAGGTGTTATGATCTATTCACATGGTCGAACAGCGAAAGAAGGTTTTAAAAGAAGATGACAGCAGTAAATGGTTTGTGGGGTCAAACAAACACAGGCCTTTAACCCCAGAGACTGGGGTTCACATCCTGTGTGAAACCAGCAATGCACATGCACTAAAAGCCCTCACAGCTGGCTCAGCGATGTCAGCAAGGCAAGTAGAGAAGCTCTGATTACAACACGGGAGAGAGGCTTCATTCTCTGCTCAGGTAGACATTACTCCTCTATATCTTTACATAAACAATATTTGTTTGATGCTATATTAATGATCTGGATATTAAATAGAGTCCGCAGGTAAACCCACTGGTACTCCTTCATTTCTAATCATTTCCATCTCCTTCAGCAGCTTCCATCATGTCTTTCCTAACATTAACTTTCACTACCAATGTCCAACTACAGCCTGGGCTCCCAGTACTTGATTTATTTGTCACGTAACTCTGTAATTATTTTAACCCAAACTATGATCTCTTATTAAACCTAATTTGTTTCCTGTGGAGACGGACGTTTATTATGAAAAGACAGTATGCAGAAATAGACACGTGTTGCTGGATATTCGTAGGAAAACTAATAACTTTTTGTAAGCTATCATACGAACCTTTGTATGAGTATTTTAGTTTATTCTTTGTTTTGCATGTAAAATGTTTTCTGCAAAATATATAAACCTAGATATCGAATACAGTATATATGCTTGATAAAATGCCGTGTCAAACTTGAGATTTTATATAAATGTTAATCTTGTAAAAATCAAACAAATAATGAATTTATATCTGGATGAAGTTGGATGGATTATAAGATACTGAGCCTCTGGGCACAGACACTTCCAATATTAAAACACTCTGATTGAGAACAGGAGCCAGAAAACATGATGAAGACGTCTCTCTACTTTAGACTGACTCTCTATGAGTCTCTAAAGCAAAATAACAGTTAATAACTGTCACGTCAAACAGAGAGAGGCTCTGATTTAGGGACCCTCTGACCCATTTGATTAATTATGTTTCAAGAACTAATTAGGTGATACCAGAAGATTAGACCGAGCACTGTCATATGTGAAAAATGGAAAAACCACTATTGAAATATCAAGGAGTTGTTTAGTTTGTTCACAGAATAATTTATAGACTCATCGAGCATTTGCCAGAGTTTGATCAGAGTTGTTGATGTCTACAAAAGGTCTCTCAATTTAAAAATTGGGGGAGCTTCTCATGCGCATTGTAAAACTGCATTAAAGCACTTTCATTATAGTGATAAACTAGCACTGAATCTCTCAAAAATAAATACTTTATTGGATTAAAAGACATACAATAAGGACACATGTCACTGTATTGTTTGGCAAATCTAGTAACTGGTAATCAGCAAGTAGTATCCAGCAAATCAAAGAGCTTTTATTCTTTCCTTGCATGACTAATGATTTTATAACGGCAGGCAAAAAGAGTCTATAGGTTTAAGTGTTTGAGACCCAGCAGAAGAATAGTGGCAGTAAGAGAGGAGAGCAGTCAGACAGACAGACAGACAAGCAAACAGCCACACGGACTTGTGTGTGTTTTCATTAATTAAACTGTCACAAAGTGATTAAGGTCAGGAAGTTCCTCAGCAAGAGGCCCAAAGAGCAGAGCGTGATAGCTCTATTTGTGGTGCCATGTTTGATTCTCACAAGATGTTCTTATTACTTCACGTTTCATGTTGCTAAAATAGGCTAGAAAAGTGGAAATGACTTGTAAGATTAGTGGCAAATAATACTTCAATACGGTACCCACACTATTATGTTTAACAGGAAGTGATTAAATAAAATAGACCCAGATGGAGGAAAAGCGAGACCGAGTAAGTTAACGAAAGAAAGAAACACGGAGTCGCACAGAGATAATGAGAGATGAGATGAATGAGAGAAGATGAATCAAACCAGAATCCGAATCCACAGTTTTGTAAGAGCAAAGTTGTCCCCTCTAACCGGCACAGAGCCAGCTAGGATATCTCTGATGTGTCTCTGTCGGAGGACCTTCTAATGCCTCGGGAGTTTAAATAAAGCCGACCTCAGAGGATCCTGGGAGTCTGTCCTGAGGTTTTTACAGAAAGACTGCCAGGCAGTGAAATCTAATTATTACCTTCAACTTAACAAGGTCACCGCTCTATTCCTGGAGTGTGAAAAGTCAAATATTGTGCGACAAAGTTATACATTTAATTCAGTTTTGTATTGTACTTTACTGCTATTTCAAGCTGAAGTCACATACTTACATCTCAGATGAACCTGTCTGTTCCTGGCCATAATGGCAGCATAACAGACCTACACGGTGCAAACCAACATAAGGAAAGCAGGAAAAAGCATAAAAGGCTTTTAAACACATTAAATACACAACGCAAAAAAGTCAAACTATACATTAAAACAGTTCCCCACATGCACACACATAGCCCATAAAATGTCCAGGAATTTAAATCTAAAATTATTTAAGGCAGGAGTTCTCAACCTTTACTGGATGTGGGGACCTAGAAGCTGGCAAATAATATATAATATATAATATAAACCAGCCAATTCGCAGAAAAAGGCATCTAAATGCCACGATACTGCGCAATACATTTAACGTGCAATAAGCACACCATTCTTGATATCCGCATGTCTTTTTCACGCCATGTATTCTGTACTGACTGCAATGGAAACGCATCTGCGTATAAATGTTACGGTAAGAGTTAGTGACGAAGTATACAAAGCGAGAAATTCAACTTATTGTGGACGGGTCCAACAAACACAGGACTTTTAACCAGGAGACCTGCGTTCGAGACCGTCGTTAACCGGTGTTTTTGTTACGTTAGTGACAATTGTCACATGTTTTTTATTGACGTTTGTGATGTGTTTTCCACCGTTGTGTTGCCGGTTGTTTCTGTATATATTTGACTTAGTTACTGTACTTATTTTAAGCCTAACCAAGTGATTTTCTTGCCTAAACCTAACTGCAGACATTTGCGTGGCGTACAAATGACACGCAAAAAAGGTAAAATGCGTTCTCATGTCCGTTTAATGCTGTATTTACGCCTTCCCATGAGACAAAGTTGATAAAAACATATAAAAATAACCTCCTTTGATAAACATTTTCTGTAGGTTTTACACATTGTTGTCTCTCATTCAAAAATCCAGAATCTATGAATATGCAAATATATGGGACAAGTTTCCACATCACGTTCACAGAGAAACTTTCCCTCTTCAGCAGATGAATGTGACATTAAACTCTGCACACACATCATCCTGCACAAGGAAGCTCAAACATCCATAACAATAAGCAAAACACACTTTTGTCTGAGGAGGGACTTTAACAAACAAGCACATTCAGTCAAGATCAGTCAAAATGGAAAAAACAAATCGATAAAATAAGATGAAAAAAAGGAATAGGTTCATTCATTTAATTCCACTTCAAAGTAAACTGACTTCACGCCGCTCATGATGGATGTGCCTGAAACAGCGACAGCATCAGGAGGAGTGAGAGGAGAGCGAGCCAGAGAGAGAGGGCTGTATGGACGAAAGGAGAGAAGTGTGAAACTCAAGTGGATGGATGATCGGTTCTTGTCAGATAACATTTTGTGGCCCGGTCGCCAACACTGCGTAGAGCAGCACCGGTACCCCTGGTACGTACAGGCCGGTACCCCTGGTACATACAGGTTACAGTGAGTTTTAGTTTGTTTCTGTCCAGTTTGAATGAAGTGTTTTATGATGCTCCGCTACGTTCAGCTGATCTCAACATAAACAAAAATAAACGTGGATGATGGCGCAAGCTGCACGGAGAGGGGGGGTAATCGTACTCGGGCAGCTTGGCAGAGGTCTGCGCTCTCCGAGTACCCTTCTAGTTGTTGTATATTTTTTAACTAAGCACAGTTGTCATGATTTTAAGGATAATTTAGCTATCATATTAAATAATGTGGGTAGCTCACAGGCAAGACGGACAATACACTGTGTGGAGCGGTAGTTCTAACAGTTGGCGTGCACTAACAAGCCGGCGCTTTAAGGTGCTCTTACTTCACCTCCCCAGACAGCTGACAGCTTCAGAAGAGTCAGATGGGAAAAGGCCGTAACCTCGGGAAAGTTCTCCAGCTGAGCGGCGCCCTGACCTTGGTCACTTTTAGACGGTAATTAATTAAACTGCATGATTCCTGACTTTCGGCTCGGCCTCTATACCTGCATGTGTGTGTGTGTGTGTGTGTGTGAGTGTGTGTGTGTGAGGAAGAGGATTAATGCTACTGTTTAGTGCACGTGTGTGAGAGTTGCATCAGACTGAGTGATGTATGAGGATGTCGGAGTACAGCGGGGCATCATCCGACAACTAGGTCTCTCCCACACACACACACACACACACACACCACACACACACACGCACACACACACACACACACACACACACACACACACACACACACACACACGCTCACAGTGAGCTAGGTCAGCAGTGAGGGGCCTCTGAGCCAGCAGTAGGTTAAAGTCTTAATGACGGACATTTCTCTCCGGAAACTTCTTTCCATATGTTACACGGAGACTCCCTCAAATCATCATTTTTCACCTTGTTAGAGGAGCTTCTTTGGCTTAAGACAGCGTGAAACAGACAGAGGAGGAGGAGGAGGAGAAACAAAGACAACCTGCCCGTGTGTTTCTTTGCTTTGTCCTCCTTACGGATGAGATGAGACAACGCCAGGGAGGACAGGAGAGCTCAAGTGACAGGAGGAATGATAAAAAGATTTTCCATAATTCACAGAAAGCCATATTTTCTTGATCCTCACTGGATTACAAGAGCAAACGGAAAAAAGAGAAAGAAAGAAATGGAACAATAAAAGAGGTGAGGTGGGAGGAGAGGAAAGAGAAAATAAGGGCAGGGTCGTTACATTTTCTCGATGTTTTAATCTATATTTTAAGTAGTATTTCTGTTTGGTGTTCTACATTTCCCTGTGCCTCAGACGGGATTATTCTGATGGATGACGCATCAGAGCACAACACCTGTCAAAGAAACAGCTCATCTGACAAAAGCTCATCTGTGCCACAGGAGAAGGAGCACAGAGACTGCATCTAACCTGCTACAGGCTGATCCGCCGCAGCCGCTGCCGCCGCCGCACACTAGAAACACTCCTCAACTTTATCCCTGTGTATTTGTATTAGCATGTACACCACTGCAATTGTCAGTACTCGCTGTGTCTGGTCTCCTGTGCTTGATGATGCAAGCGGGCCTAAAAAGTGGCAAGAAAAGACTCATTTCAGCCCCGAGACATCTGATCATTCTCCTCACCACATAAAACCACGGGACTTTGAAACGTGAAGAAATAATGTTTGCTTTGTTTGTTTCTTGCTTCTGCTTGGCCTGTGATGCCAAATGATGGATAAGTAATGTTGTAAACCAGTAATGTGGTGCTTTGAGAAGCCTTCCTCTTCTGATTGGACAGCAGACAGAGCGTGATGTAGGGGATGTATTTGCTCAGAATCCAGCTTCTCATAGCACCTATAAAATAAACTACGAGGGGAGTCTTCTGCTCATTGTGGTCTGCCAACCTCACCTTATGAAGGCGTATAAATAGCATGATATTACAAGCACATTCCACTTGTCATGAGAAAGCATTTTAGCATTTTCATATGCCATTTGTACGTCTATTTTTGTGTGTCATTTTTATGCAATGCAACACAACTATGGTGGCGGCTGCAGTTAGGTTTAAGAAAAAAAAAAAGTTAGGATTAAAGAGTTAGGTATAAAAGAACACTACAACGACCTCTAGCGACGTTTTCACCCAGGAGACCGGAGTTCGCATCCCATGTGAAACCATCAATGTGTTGGTGTCTTTGTTTGTAGTTATTTTAACCCAAAACACAGTGTTTTTGCCTAAAATTAACCAAGTGTTTTTGTTGCCTAAACCTAAAGAAGTTGTAGTTTTGTTGCCTAAACCTAAAGGAGCCTTTTTGTTTGTGTTCAAAACGTGACGTTTCATTCACTTTTACAACCTAGTAGGTGTAGTAGGCCCCTAATGACCCACCTCCATGGTGCTTAGTGACTGATAACGCCTATTTAATGGCCTGATAACAGTCAAATCGGGTGTCCCTCCCACCATCAGCAGTCTCTCTCACTTTTTATTCTATGTCATTAGCTCTGAGCATAGCATATTTACGTGGATACATTTACATTGTAGTCAGTACAGACTACATGGCGCACATGACACGCCAAAAGCAACAAAGGCGTTGTTATTGCATGCCAAATGACTTCCGAAATACAGTGTCATTCATACGACATTTAGTGAGACTGGGCTGCTTGCAATGGTAGCTAACCATCCTCTTCCTGGTCACATCACGTGGAAAAGTGTCAAGAGTTAGTGGACAGCCGGAGAAAGATTAAGGCGGCAATTCACATCCGATATCAAAGATCATCTTTGAACAGAGACAGGGGTTACAATCGCCTCTCGTATACGACCATTTATTATCACAGGACAGGAAGTACTGTACTGGTCACATGTTGACACCTGAGCATGTTCCTTTTGCTGAATAAATAAGTGCAAAAGCTTTGGAAAAAGTGTAGAGGCTGAGAAAAATAAATTCTAATTTGGACAAATATATATTTCTTTACAAGAAATGGTAGGTTTACATGCAGCGTCTGAAGATACTGGTCTTGCATCACTGATATGAATAAATGAAAATGTTACGGTCAGGTGAGAAATTACAAGTTGTCTGCTAACAGATATGTAATTAACTTTACTACTTACCTGCATTATTTGTTACATAACTTTTACGAAGCAGCGGTCCTTGAATTTATGGAAAGTCAGACTCCTTTCTCTTTTGGACATTTATCAAAGGATATTTAAAAAAAAAAAATTGTTATACCTCTTTGTTATTTCCAGATGATGTTTCCCTGTCAAACAAAATAGCTTGTTTGCTTGTGATTCAGTAGAAAGTGAGCAGGACGGAGAGAGAGAGAGAAACAGAGCAGCAGGTGTGAGAGGATGAACAGGTAGGAAAGCTGCTATGAAAGAAAAGCTTGGAAGCAATGTTTTGTTTTGGGGATACCTTTTTAAGAGCGCAGCTCACATAATCCTCTTGCAGGCTGACCCCTCGAAAGGTCAAATCCTGCGATAACCCCTCAGAGGAAGAGGAGGAGGAGAGATTAGTGGAATGAACAGGCGGACGGGAAGAGAATAGAAAAAGAGGCAAGTGGTAAAGAGCAGGCAGTGTTTACAAATGGTTCCCTGGGTTTAACAGCAGCTCTGGGCGTGTGACGGGAAAGAGAATTATTTTGATGAATTGCCGGTGTTTAATTCCAGGGCACACTGGTCATGCTTTACTGTACTCTGGGAGATTTCTGGGATATGTACGTCCTCGATACAGAGCAGAATAAATAACAGGACTCTTAGCCAGATGAGAAAACTGTGCAGATTGTGCGTTTGTGTCGGCCCACACACAACGCTTAGTGGTGATATCATCCAGTGTTTCCTACACATAGACTTTACTTCAGTGGGCCAGCCAGGTATATAAACGGCTTAAATACACATGGCATCCCATTTTAGCATTTCTTATTTAAATTTTTTTGATCCTCCCACGACAGGACTACGGTGGCGTGTGGCGGCCCGACGGATTGCTGCACTTCGCTCACCCTTTGTTGGACAGACAGTCTTCTAGTGAGACATTACACACACACACAAGGTGATTGTTTTTAAGAAATATTTGATGCTATTGTTGTACACGTTTTCACTCCCAACTCGTCAAATACCAACGCGTCGAGGCACCCTTTTGCTTGTATGCGACACACCAGGCTTTCAACTAACTACAATACAAACCCACCCGTGTCATTATTAGACAGGTGACGTGTGAAACTATAAATCCCCCACACCCCCCCTCCCCGTCAGCTACCGCAACAAAAATAATCTGATTCTGTGGGAAACACATCATCTGATTTAGTTTGGGAGTCGCAGTATTTTTCTGCAGTTCGGAGATAACTGCATTGCTCAGGGGCAGTTTCCTGATTACTTCTCCATCTAAGACTTCTTTGAAGGCATCCACAGATTCAAGCCGACAATCTTCAACCTTCGTCTCTATACTGTAGCGGGTTTCTAACATTTGCATGTCGACACTGAAGCATCCTCCTGTCATAATCCTAGACACAAGAATAATCCAAAAGAATACGGTGCCTCTTTTTGTGACGCAACAAAACAATTTGCATAGATCATGGTTGAAGACGGTAATAAGGCAAGAAACACCTCTTGAGGGAAAAAAAAAGTCTTGATTGGAAGCTGAATGGAGTTTGATTGCACTAAATGTAAATGGAGAGAAAGAGAGCAGAGAGAAGACAACCATTTATAATTCAGTTCTATCAGATGTCCTGTTGATTGATTCCACTTGTTTGTTTGAGTCCCGACCAGAGTTCCCCGCTCCTTTGTAACGCTTTGTCTGCTTTTAGACTTGTTTACAGCTCCTCCAGTCTTGTCTTTTCCTTTAGTTGATTAAGTGGCTTTACCACACAAACTACAACTAGTTCAACACAAAGTTGCCAGATCGGCACTCCACCGCTCAATACGAACACATATAGCATAGATGCACACGAGCATGTCCTGGTTCTCAGTTGAAATTAAACTCCACTATACCCTCCTCATGTTTTTCAGAAATGTAGAATCTAATCAGACACCTGACTCTTTCAATACCAAGTACAAAACACAAGCAACAGACAAAACCATCACACAAGGAATGCCAACTCAGGTCAACTGATTTTTGTGGATCCGGTATCCAAAACAAAACAAAACCATGTTACTTGGACGTTAGATTGGCAGGTGGAAATGAGCGTGACTGAAGGAAGCACGTCAACCTGTAGGAGTTATAAAAACACGTGCATATTGTCCAGTTTGGATGTTATTCTCGTCTCATACATCGTCAGGCCTTTTATCACTCTAAATGCTGACATGAGTCATCTTCCTGTAGGAGAACAGATTTCTCTCTGACTCATGAATTGTGCCACAGTTGGACTGGAACGGACATCAGACCAACCAGACCAACTGGGTACACTTCCATCGTACATAACGTCGTTTGGAAAAACTGTCACCTTATATTACCAAACTTTTAGCTGAACTGCTCTCTGATTTGGAACCGTTGGCGGACAAACATGTAGTTCAGTATAATCGCTGCAAAGCACCTTGGCAGTGCTGACCTTCGATGGGCCGATAGAGTCCAAAACAGAGGAAGCTATTGACTCACCATCCAAATTAGTATAACCCTGCTCTGCCTAATAAAAAGCAACAGCCTTCCTCTCTTCATTTCACATCATGAAAGTGGCCACATCTAAAGCAGCCACCTCTACATCACAAAGCTTTCAGCACCACCAATTCCATAAGGATGTGCAAATGAACGTCGCTCTCTGGAGTTCCTGGGCACTAAAAGACACACCTGTTTAGTAGAAAAGCAGAGGAATCAGGCAAACTCACTAAACCCTCCTTGTTAGCTAGCTACCAACTAACAGTGGAAATAAGTCTAGCTTTATTACATGAGAGGGGTTTTTGGTTTTAACATGCAACTAAATGATTCTTTGAGCTCTTGCTTGTACACGACTGAACCGATCCAGTGCTTCCTATTTGTCTAATCAGAGCAACCACACACACACCACTCCGCTCACACACACACACACACACACATTCACCCTCTGGCGTACAGCAGTGACAAATTAACACAATTGACAATATTGAAACCGTGTGTGTGTGTGTGTGTGTGTGTGTTTGTGTTTATAAGAAGTGTGAGCTGCTCTATTTGCATATAAACAAGCTGTTCCAACATGCAGGTATGCAAGTGTGTATGTGTGTGTGTCACGTGAGTAATAAGAGCTCTGCGGCTACAGGTTATGTTGCAGTGATCAGCGTCGAGTCACACAGTTTAATATGCGCACACGCTCCTATGCTCAGACAGGCAATTTAATCCATGTACCAACACAGCCAGTCTGGCATCTGCAATTTATTGAAATTTATGACAGGAGAGTTTTTTTTGTTTACAGGTTGCCTTTGTTCCATCTGTCACGTCTGTGCTTTCTGCAGCTTATCTGCCATGAAATGAATTGACAAAAGAAATATGAATGGAAAATGTTTCGAAGGGCTTCTGTCTGTACAGACCAATTGGCCAAAACTGGACTTTACCTTTTGATGCAATGTAATTCTTGTTTTTAACATTGACTTCATAAGGATGCAAATGTACGACACTGATAAATAATTACTAACTACAAGTAAACAGTAACCAAATAACCAACGTTTGGCCTCCATATTTTCATTGTTATGCATGGGGGTATGTGGAGGTATGTATTGTAATGTACTACTAGAATATTGTACTCAGGTAAAAGTACTGGTTCTTTAAAGAAATGTTACTCAAGTAAAAGCAAAGGAGTAAAATGTACTTATAGGCCAGTTCAAATATACTCTTGCATTAAATGACAACTTGTACACAAGTGGAACAACATCTGTGGCAACATTTCCCAAACCAACAGACGGGCACTCTGCAGTCTGTGCATACTACAACTGATTATCAATTATTAATATACACAACCAAGTCATCAGAATAAATGTTGGCAATGGATGATTCTGCAAACCACGGATACGTTGAATGGTGACGTTTCTGAACCAAAAATATGTTTCAGATCAGTCTTGTACTACACTTTCAGAAATGCACATTGCAACGTGGTTAACGTTGTGAAACGACTGGTTAGGTTTAGGCAATAAAACTACTTGGTTAAGGTTAGACAAAAGATCATGGTTTGTGTTCAAATAATAATGTAACAACATAACGCAACTTAACAACCGTAACAACGCAACAAAACCAAAATCCAAATTAATTAATAAAGCATGTTTAAAAAGCACAAAAGTTGACCAATGTGCTGTACAATTATGTATAAAAACACATAAAAACAACACAATGAAACACTAAGACCAATTTAAAACCAACAGGATATTAAAATAATAATAAAAGCATAAGATGGGAAAGGAAAAAGTATTAAAAAAGCCAACTAACATGCTGAGCCAAAAGCCAAGGAATAAAAGTGAGTTTTGAGGTTTGATTTAAAAACAGG
This sequence comes from Sebastes fasciatus, assembly GCF_043250625.1. Lineage (NCBI taxonomy): Eukaryota > Metazoa > Chordata > Actinopteri > Perciformes > Sebastidae > Sebastes > Sebastes fasciatus. The sequence continues at coordinate 33,584,477 of NC_133803.1, forward strand.
CAGTGTGGGGGACAGCCCAACATCTGGAGGTAGAGCGTTCCAGAGCTTTGGAGCTGCAAGTGAAAAAGGCTTGGTCGCCCCTGAGCTTTAACTTTGACCTCGGGACAGTCAGAAGCAGAGAGATAAGTTTTCCCATACAGAGGTTTAGGAAAGAACTACATGGTTGGACTTAAAACTACTACGTTTGAACTGTATGTTGTGAACACAGGACACAAACAAACGTAACGTGATTGTAACGTGATTGTAACGTGACATGAACAGCGGTCTACTGGATGTGTCTCTATTTAAACTACGTCACTTGCTCTGACCAAATTCCAAAACCTTGTCATTCAACATATCCCTGGTTTGCACAAACACCCAATACCAACATTTTTTCTGATCTCGCTCCACAACAATGGTAGATGCTCCTCTCTCTTGATGTTGTGTTTGAGGTTAAGTCTTCAAAGTCAGCGGGACTGTAGGCCATCTTGTGTAGTAAAATATACATTTTCAATCGCAGCAAATTAAATTTCTTCCAATGCCTTCCTTACATGAGTCTGTTAAGTCATTTTGCTATTAGAAAAAACATCTACATGTCATGTGTTGTTCTTGGAAATATTGATATAGATGACAGGATTTATAACTATATCAGGATATACCGGTTGTCTTTTCCTGACCTTCAGGCTCAAGAAATGCTTCAAAGGCTGCTCACACACACACACACACACACACACACACACACACACACACACACATACACATACACACACACACAGACAATGAAACAGGTTTCATTAATGTGTAGATATTAATTTTGTCCATCTGTTCCTCACATTTGCATGTCCTCTGCTAGACCCAAATAAATCACATCTCTTTAGTAAAAAATACCAAAGAAGATGAGGTTGAGCTTGAAGTCTTCAGAGCTTTGTGTTGATGATAAGCTTTGGGGCGCACCTATCAGCACCGGTGGAAATACACAGCTGTTTTACCCCTGGCTTATAATGAGTTTATGCAAATCTCTGCCTTTTGTGCTCATAATAATACTCATAATGATCGGCAAGAGAATTCAAGCTACCGCTCTCACGAGTATAAGAATTTACAAGCTCCAGTTCCCCGATAATGATCTGGTTGAGGTTTCTATCTGTAGCCCAGAAAAGTGACCACGGTTCAATCAGAATAGCAAAACCCTGCTAAAAGTCTTCAAACAAAGCAACAGGAAAGGAACTTTTACTTCTCGAATCAAATATGTAAAACATTATTGTCATTTTTCGTTGGTTCCAGCAGAAGCTTAAATAATTTGTTGATCTCCGTCGAGGGAATATTTGTGTTGTCTTGTGTCTTTAGTTTCGGCTTTTAGTATTCATAGAGAGCGAGCGTTCAATGTCATTTCTGGCAACCTGCTGGGAAAATTGGTACTGGATATAATCTCCCAAAGTCACTCCCAAAACACTCCTGTAATAGTACAAAACTATGTTGATGTAGTTCTTCAAAAGCAATTAAACCAAGTGGGGCAGCTGCCGAATGTTGGACAGGTTATTATCCATCAGCGTGTGGAAGAAAAGTCTGATTTTCATGGAGCTGATTCTGAACAAAAGCAAAAATGGTGATGAATCTAACTCTAACTGAGGACGCGTTAACGGCAGAAACAGTCAAACACACTTCTGAAAGTTTCTTTCAGCTCGTATGTAATTAACAGATTCTCAAATGTCAAACATACAAAGGCAGCAATGGGGGAACTTAATTATTGTATCACGTACTGTAGGCGTCTTCGGAAACCGTGTCTACACATTTTAAAAATAGAAAGCCTCTAATTGTAGAAGAAAAGTAGAAGTTGTCGTCTTCATTCTTTATTTTAGCATTCTGAGCTCCGGACCTTTCGGAAGTTGGCGGCTTCCCTGCTTTTTAACTCAGATGATTTAAATCCACCTTCTTGTTGGGAGAAATGGAAGACATTTATTCAGCATCCCACCATTTCCTGAATAAGTGATGAATGTGAGAGTGAACGTTTCATTTACCTGCCATCCTAATTTCACTGTATTTTCCACTGCTGTGTGTCTCAGCTTTGATATGCTCAGGACCGCGCTGTCCTACTGTGCTATTCCCCGCTGTGCTCCGAGCGTGTCCGTATGTATACAGATATGTGTTAACATGTATGTGTCTGTTCAATGTAATGTCCTGAGGGGTCACGTCACGGAGCTTACCGATTTCCTGTTTATATGTCAGTAAAAGCAAAACGAGAAAGAAGGAGGAAAGAAATAGAAGTCGCGGAGGAACGAGGGACATTAAAACAGTTTAAGATTGTTCAATGTTCTTATATGTTGGCAGGATTTAGTTTTCAAACAGTCACTTGTTTACACAGTATATGTGTGAAATAATGTAACCATGGCAATACATTTTCTGAAGTTGTTCTGCTTTGAAGAGAGGAGAACCTTCACTACAATTTTGAAATGAAATCAACTCACCTCAAAAGTCCAAAATACAACTAAAATATATCTTATCTCAGAGCAATATAAAAAATGTCAGATCCCGGCATTTATAAACCCACTTCAAATGTCTCCATGAAAAGGATGAAAAATGCTTGACACACTCGTGATGGCATTTCAGATGAATATACTTAGACTCAAAGGCATTTTCAAACACTGATAACCAAATAATAAAGCCAACAGGTAGGCGTTATACGAGAGCATAAGAGGAATACATGAGAGATTTATTTGGGTGAATACGTGTTTTGCAAAGAAAAGAGAACAAACCAATTCGCATTCTTTACACATTATAGCTTAATGCCGGGTACACACTAAAGATTATCTTTCCAGATATTCTTGTGGTGTGAAGTATGTTAGGAGTGAATTCTCCATTTGAGATGGTAAATATTAAACATGTTCAATATTTACGATGTGATATCCTGTTGTGTTTGGAGAACCCTGAAGACAGCCGTTGACGCCGTCACAAGGGAAAGAACGACAGCCAGTTGAGAACCAAGCTGACTTTCAGAAACAGGTTTGGACCCAAATGCAGACGGATCAGGAAGCAGCAGGACAAATTCAGTGATTTATTTAAAAAAGGCTTACAGTGATCAAAGTCCAAATAGCAGCGGGTCCGACAGACAGGTAACAGGAAGGCAGCAAGGTACTGCATAGCAATGATGAACCAACAAAGGAAGGGAAGCAGTATACTGTATGTAGTGAGTGACTGATTAGACAATGAGATGCAGGTGAGGAAGAAGGCCAGGTGATTACAGAGCAGATGAGGGAAGTGGAAGCAGGTGAGTGTGGTACTCAGGTGTTAGGGCATAGTGGGAAGGAAAATGGCCATGAATAATCTCTGAGGGAATGTGGCTGAAGAGGAGGGACAAAGAACAAACCATGGGAAGGACAACAACCTCTCTCATGGTGGCTGCGACTAATGCAAAACCTGAACCTGCTGTTTTGGCCAAATCGTTGCTCTCCACAAACTACAGGAACAAAACAAAACTAGAAAGTCGTTCAGTGTGTTGGGTCTCCCACGTTCTCAACATCTGTTAAGATTTGAAAAATGTTTTAGTGTGGGCCAGCCTTCAGGTTTATAAAATTGCCTCCACTTGTCTGAAGCTTTGCAGGCGACATGAGAGACATGTGTGTAACTGTCAACTGTTTTCCAGACACGAAGGTCACATTGCATATGTTGCACATATTACTGCATCCCAGGCTTTACACAGAGATGAATCTCCGTCCCCGACAGTTAGTCACAGGTAAAAAGCCATATGTTCAACTTGATGAAAGATGACTAAAAAGTCAAATTTGCTAGTTTTATACTATTGTAAGGCTGTGTGTGTGTGCGTGTGTGTGTGTGTGTTCTTAAGTGGGGGTTGGCAGCCTGTCAGAGCAGGAAACGTGGCAAGACAAATGAGGGGGTCGTGGGTTCGAGCCCTGGGCAGCACACAAGCCTGATAGATGGCTGAAGACTGCCTTAAAACGTCTGGGTTATTGATGGTCGCCCACCGGCGCTAAAAATACATTGCAGCACTGACCTGAAAACACACACACACGCACACACATACACACACATACACACACACAAACACACACAAAACACATAGAAAACAGAGCTGTTTCTTGCCTCACAGATTGACTTTTAAAATGTTTTGAACCTGGTGGTTTGATTTAATTTTCACTTTTCACTTACAGGTTCTGAACCAGGCTGTGTGTGTATGTGTGTGTGTGTGTGTGTGTGTGCGTGTGTGTGTGTGTGTGTGTCTGTGTGTGTGTGCGTCAAAAACATCATGCCAAAAGCACACTTCTAAGAGGACCCAAAGTTATTCATTCATACTTAAATTTTCTCAAACTTTCCAATAGCCGTACACGGTATCTGCATCCTGTACAAGCATTGTTCATCGTTGACGGCAGGGTCTGCCTTTCTTGCGTGGGACTGAAGTTGCGTACCCGTGGTACAGGGGATCAACAGTAAATGATGCGTACTGGACATGATGAGAAAGACAGATAGGAGAGTGTGAAGGTGTGTGTCGACGTGTGTGAGACACATTTCATTTCATTCTCCTGGTTAATGAAGTCGGTTGCTGCTGAGTTAGATTTAGTGACAACGAAGTGATAATTAGTCACTTCAGATATTACAACTGGTGAATATATGCCAGTCTGATTTCTTTGGTTGGTGAAAACAATCTATCTTCATGATGATGCAAATGGAGTTTGTTCCTACCAGAACTGTTGTTACACATTTTCTGCCACAAATTGAAGTCAACAATAAAATGCCAGTAATATTTATTATATGTTGTATGAGAGAACAAACCGCCGTGTGCATGTGAATATGCACGGTGATTGACCCGGATGTAGCTCTCTATGCAGTAAACGACTGTCATTTTTTAATTTTTTTCTATTGAAATAAAACCCGTTTAGTTAATTTTCTCGTGCCATGTTCATCAATACATAGTCGGACGGCGGATACTACAATCTGCCTGTGAAAGTGCCAATAATTTGGGTGATAAAGCAGGAAGGCAATGCAAAAGGTTCCTTAAAATATAAACAATACTAGGCATTTGGGTTGAGTGATGTTTTTCTATTTTATATATCTAGTTTAATGGTCTACCTCCGAAGAACGAGAGCCACTCAGCTGCTCAGCAGGCAGAGAGAGAGAGACAGCGGGAAGAAACAGCGTGTAGAGGTGGCATATTTTCTTTTTTATCTTTTGGAAAAGCATTCATTTCACTTTACAGAATCAGTATTACTGCCAACAGACTCACATAACATTGTGCACATTTAAAACAAAACTTTATGCCGTACAATTGACAACCTTTTTACAGCCTAGCTCCTCCAGAGGTTGTCTGGACCTTAGATATTATAAAAAATAAAATAATATATATATACATATACATACACTGTACATACGCATACACACATACACAGTACATATATACACACATACTCATATATATACACATAAATGGATAAAGAGTGGGCTGTTAAACGGGATAAAGTAGCCTAATATAAACCACATTACATTTTCCCTAAATTATTCTATCAAATCAGCTAAAGTCTGACCTAATAGGTTTAATATACTCAGTCCACTTAGACCACATTTTTTTGCTCTGGACTTTGAGGTGTCATATATTCACAGTTTATTTCGACCAAACCAGAGTGGATGATTGTTGGAAAGACTAACGGCGACGACGGTTTTGGTGAGTTTTATTTTGTTTCTGTCAAGTTTGAATGAAGTGTTTTATGATGCCCCGCCACTAGAACAGCTGATCTCAACATAAACAAATACACGTGGATAATGACGCAAGTGTACTTGGGCACGATACGGATCAAAACGCCCTCAGACTCTCCCAGCTGGGAAAAAAACAAAAACGCTTTGGTGGACATGTCTCTAAGGATCATGACGATCTTTCTTTCTTCGTAGTTTGACGAATAGTTGTCAAGATATCTGTCTTCCATCTCCGTAGTTAGACTCCTCCCACCCGACCCAGCCAACATCTCCTTAAGGTGAAGACTTTGTGAATTACTTCCTTTAACCTTGGCTGACACACTTACACACACACAGTATACATACTGTAACACACTCTTAGGACACACCTGGTAGCTGATTTAATTAACGTATTGTGTATGGGTGTGTTTGGGGGGGGGTCACATTGAGGGGCTATTACTGTCGTCCCTCAGGACACAGTCACACACACAAAGCCTCAGCACACACACACACACACACACACTCGGAGGGAGCATAGGTTAGCTGCTGAACCGTAGAAAGGTTCAGTGAACTCTGACTGTTAATAACAAGAGTCCACGTCAGATTTCATTTCCTGCGTGACTCTGTGCCCTTCCTCTGTCACTTTTTACTTTTCCGTCCTTCCCTCTGTGGTTTTCTGTTATTTGCTTCGGCACTAATTATTATTAAGAGTAAAAAAACCTCCATCTGCAATTTGTATTTTATTGCCTGTTTTTAAAGGAGTTATCTCCGTCACCTCCTCCTCTACGCCAAAACTGTCCTTGTTGCAGTGAAACTATTTGCAGACAGCGATCAAAGCATTTAAATATATATTGAACTTCGGTCCTGTTAATCTGTTTTAAGTGACTAAGCTAATAATTTGGCAGTTGTCCGTGCATAAAAGCCAGGATTATTAGCGTCACTTCGGCACTGACATCTCTATTCATGCATTTCTGAGTTGGGCTTTTAAGAGAGAGGGAAATTAACTGTTGAATAAAAAATAAAGGGGAATATTGGATGATCATTTAACAGCAAATTAAGTGACTTTTGAGCTTTTTATTTCAAATGAAAGTTGTTTCTGGTGCAAAAACACAACCTGGGTCATGATGTGAAGTCAGCCCACACACACACACACACACACACACACACACACACACACACACACACACACACACACACACACACACACACACACACATTTCTATTAATGGAATATTTTCCAAGTCACAAGAAAGATGTTATCTTGTGACTTCTCCGTCTGACTCCGTGCCTTATTAAGTTATTGGTAGTAAAGTGGGTCGAAGTGTCGTGGCAGAGAAAGCCAATTATCTCCTCCCGCCTTCGGAGACCTGTCTTTAATTATCAACTTTTTATAACTCCGGTCTTAATGATAACGCCGACGGTGTCTCCGTCTCACTGTTGTCTCTCTGTCTGGATTAATTTCTGCGTCTGTGGTTTGATAACTCTGTTTCACGAAAACCTCCAGCGGGTCGGGTGTCTCTCTGAATCTGACACTTTAACCTTGTTCTAACATTCAACACGTATCTCCACTTCTGTCTGTCTGCACTCAAAGAAATGAATACCGACCCTCTAAAAAAAATAAAAAGAGGAATGAAACAGATCAAATATGAATGACGTCTCTAACAGATATATTGTCCTCACAAAATATGTACATATATAAAAGGGGAAATCACAACATTAAATGTAAAAGCAAAATGACAATCTAAGGCATAAAATAGTGCAGTTAAAATACACCGATCAGCTATAACATTAGGTCAGCACGGGCACCCTGACCGGTCTGCGGCTACAGTACGCAGCCCCATACCAACAAACTGCTCCTCACTGTGTGTTCTGACACCTTTCTATCAGAACCAGCATTCACTTTTTCATCAGTTCGAGCTCCAGTATCTCTTCTATTGGATCGGACGACACGGACCAGCCTTCGCTCTCCACGTGCATCAATGAGCCTCGGGTCTGACCCTGTCGCCGGTTCACCGGTTTTCCTTCCTCGGACCACTTTTGGTAGGTCCTGACCCCTGCAGACCGGGAACATCCCACAAGAGCTGCAGCTCTGGAGATGCTCTGACCCAGTCTAGCCAGCACTATTTGGCCCTTGTCAAAGTCGCTCACATCCTTACGCTGGCCCATTTCTTCTGCTTCCAACGCAAAGTTCAAAATGTTCACTTGCTGTCTAATACATCCCCCCCACTGCCAGGTGCCTTTGTAACGAGATAATCAATGTTATTCACTTCATCTGTCAGTGGTCTTAATGTTCTGGCTGATCAGTGTATAGGGCTTAAATATTAACATAAGTAATTATAAAATAGTAATGTAAATGTAATTTTTTAATTTAGTTGAAGGCAGGATTTCAGATGGGGAAACTGAATGTAAACAGGATGTAGTATATACATGTATATGCATGATGAGAAGTAATAGATGTACACAGAGGTGTAAACAGGAATGTGGTATGTATAGATAAGTAGGAAATATGTAAATATACACAGAGGTTTAACAATTTGTAAAACAGTATATAAGGTAAATAAAGGTAAAGGAAATTTTTGAAATGTGTAAATCTTTCACCACAGACCAAAAAGATCTGTTTCTATCTCTCAAATGCCAAATGCAGGAGGTTGACTTCCAAATCTTTTACTGTTTTTTTTTTAATTCTTCTTAACAGGGCCTACACTAAATTAAATTACACATCAAGTGTCCTTCTGTAAATGCAGTTTTTAATCCACATAATTCAGGAAAAAAAGATGTATCAACTCCACAAGTTGCAACTGAAAGCTCAGGAAGAAGCCATTAGAAGAAATACATTTAAAGTAAACTTTAAAGTAGACTTCTTCTGAAGTTCAGAAATGTGTTGAAGTCATTGAGTGACACCTGAGAGTTCAAATGTTCTTTGTAGATTTCTTAAGACACTTTGTAAACTGGGTTCATCATTCAACCACTGTGGCTGCATCTTCATAAACCACAGGTTAAGTAAGGTAAGGCAAGGTAAGGTAAGGTGAGGTAAGGTGAGGTAAGGTAAGGTAAGGTGAGGTAAGCATGCTGGGATATGTGTTACTGCCAGAGTCTTTAAAATGGAAATGTCACAAGAAACACATGAAGGAACCAATCAGAGCTTCTTATCTGTACAATTAGTGACGAACTGGAATCAGAAAAGTTGCGTGAATGTTAAAAACTCCGGAGCAAAGTTAAGATTCAGGCCGACACACTGGAGGCTCTGTGATGACAGCCATTCACTCATCTCACAATTGGCAGAGGAAGAGGTAATGATGCCAAGGATGCACTCCTGGCATACTGAATAAGACACACACACACACACACACACACACACACACACTCTGAGATATTAAATAGGAGCCCATAAAACAGCGCTCCACCGACCAGTCGACCTGTCAATTTCTCATCAAGTGGAAGTTGATGTAAAATGTGACATTTTTTTGATTATTTCCGTGCGTTTTAATAAGCTCTCCATCTTTCTTAAGTTGCTCTCGGCGTCCCACATGACAGACGACTGTAATTGGCCTTTGGCGTTTAGAAATTAGCCGACCAGACAGCAGACGGATTCGAATCGTGCCAACAAGAACGCTGAATGACCCGTGCAGACGTAAAGTGTGATGAGATGTTTGTGATGATTCAGAGCTCAATCTGTGTTGAAATTAATCCGCTGCAGTCGATGTGACCAAGACTTGTGAAGGACGTTTCAGCATCGCGCCCCCAAATACAAACAGCGGTCTCTCTGAAACCGTCGAGAACGTTTGAGAGGTCAGCAGACAGTAGAGTAATCCTCTCTTCAGTTACAGCTGTACACAGACGTTCTGCACATCAGTGCTGGAAACTAAAGTCTGATGCTCTCACCACCATTTATTCAAATGTTTCCAGACGATAAGATGTGGTTAATAAAGAGAGCATGCTGAGTCCATGGACGGACTCTGAGACAACGGGCCCCTGGGCAAAGACGGGTAAAGGCCCCCCAACCCTCCTACATACAGTAAGAACAGGAGCCACAGATTAGAAGACATATCTTTTTGGTCATTATGTGTCTCTTTTTATTGTTTTACGTCTCTTTTTGGTCATTTTGCATCTCTTTGTAGATGTTTTGTGTCTGTTTTTGGATGTGTTGGTTCTCTTTTTGGTTATTTTGTCTCTTTGTGGTCATTATTGGTCTCTGTTTGGTTGTTTTGCATCTCTTTGTAGGTATGTAGTGTCTCTTTGTGGTCATTATTTGTCTCTTTTTGATTGTTTTGTGTCTCTCTGCAGTAGTTTTGTGTCTCTTTTTGGTTGTTTTTGTCTTTTTGTGGCCATTATGTGTCTCTTTGGTTGTTTTATGTCTCTTTTTGGTTGTTTCGTATGTCTTTGTCGTTGTTTTTTTGTGTCTTTGTGGTAGTTTTGAGTCTCCTTTTGGTTATTTTGTGTCTTTGTAGTAGTTTTATGTCTCTTTTTGGTTGTTTTATGTCTCTTTGTAGTTATTTAGTTTCTCTTTGTTGTCATTATTTGTCTCTTTTTGGTTGCTTCATGTATCTTTTTGGTTGTTTTGCATCTCGTTTTGGTCGCTTCACGTCTCCGTGGTAGTTTTGTGTCTCTTGTGTTCGCAGTAACTTCAAACAGAGGCTCAGGCCCAGGGGCCCCCTCTAACCTGTTGGGCCCCTGAGACCGTGTCCAGTAGGTTTAATAATCCGTCCATGGCTGAGTCAGTCTCTTGGGCTCCGTCTACTAAGACAGCTAGAGACTTCAAAGAAGCAGCCCTCCATTTTACTGCCTCAGCTCTGGCAACTGAAGCAGAATTATCTTGGCAACAAGCGGTGTCGATGTCATCAAAGTATAATTAGACATCTGGACCACGGGCAACAGCAAGAGTCAACACATGGAGAAGAGTCACTTAAACAGGCTTGATTTGTCATTATCCTTCTGATGCTGATCAGAAATCGTCATTCAGAGACGTGCCCCGTTAGCTATTGTTTCACACTCACTGAAACGCTACTTTACTTCCAAAGGTTGCTCACTCATTGCACCTTCATCTTAAAGGAGTAATCCAGCAAAACCTATATACCAAACTGCCTGTAGGCTTGAAAGGAGGCTCTGGAAAGTTTGTATTCTAGCTCCGTCTGGCTGACTGGCTGATTGTGTCCCATTAAGTTAAACTTTAATGGGTTTTCAAGTTGTTTGCTAAGATGTTATGTTGTAGCTTCATACTCGTTGTTGCTGTAGCTACAACGAGCACCTCCTCAAACATGCATTCAAAGATCTCTTATGCAAGGATACAGAGGGACAAAACCCTGATTGGTCAGCTTGAGCTCCTTGTTTCAGGAGACTGTTGGGAGTGAAGACTACAAGAAGCAAGTTGAAGAGGCTCAGTCAAACTCGTTCACCACGATTGCTGCTCTCTAGAATAGCGAATGAAAAAATGTAAACATGGCAATATTCTCCTTTTCAGTCATTAGACACGGCTAAATAGGATTGAAAAGATACCCACTGAGCAAAGACACGTCCAAAAGACATCAATTTAACATCTCTGTCGATCGTCCAAAAGACGTCCACTGAGGAGCCAGAATGAAAGTTTTTGCAACGTCTTTTTTTAAACGTCTTTATACAGACATGATCTGAACGTCGTCCTGACGTCACATGTTTGCTGGGATGTTGCCAGTAGTCTCTGTGAAGGTTTCACATGTTGTATTGCAATTCTATTCTTTCAATCAGACCAGTTTTTTAAAACTTGTAATGCTCTTTTGCGAGGCTGCATTCTCACACAGTTCATCACATTCACACCTTGAAGCTGTCGAGTACAACCAGTCGGATTTGTTGGCCACTGAGCACTGAGTCTCTTCAGGCCGCCGCTACCTCTAATGATTTATAAATGTTAAAGAAATACACGAAGCAGCTTAAATAGCTCACTGAAAGCCTCAAGATGCTGAAGATCTTGTAGAAAATGTGGCTAATTTGGCCTCTTGACTCGTCTGTACATTCCTCTCCCTGCTCATTGCCGTCTAATGGCACGCTGCCGCTCTCAGAGACCCCAGTTCAAGTTGCCACCAGTGGAGTCGCAGACTCTCAGACGCTCTTGAAGAAGCTCTTTGGCTCTGCAGTCTGACATTACATGACGATCTGTGTCAGTCTCTGTGTCACTCCGACTGTCTCTCTCCAGCTCCTTGGCTCTGTCCTATAGACGGAAATGACTGAGAGATCATTCATTGCAGGATAATTACGGTACAGCAGCACAAGTGCCAAAGGCTCTTGATAGACTGCCAGACAGAGCAGTCTGCATCTGTGTGTGTGTGTGTGTGTGTGTGTTGATAGTTCAGCAGGCAGAATGACTGTCTGAAAGAGTTGGAAGTGTCTCTGGCTGCACTTGAACATGATTTGGAGCTCATTCAGACTCAATTTGCTGCAGAGCGAGAGAAAGAGACCGAGTAACGCAAATGACAAAAGAGACAGAGAGAAAGAGAGAAGAGAGAGAGAAAGGCAGGCTGAAAAAAGAGAAAGAAAAACAGAGCGGGTCTATTTGCACATTAATGTCTTCATATCTGACTGGTTAAACAGAAGGAAGCGCTTATCAGAAATGAGCGCCGCGCCCGTCAAGGGCACGCTGAAATAACATCGACCCTCCTCAACTTAATTGTCCTCTCCAGCCGCCTGCCCTTCTCTCTCCCCGTCCGCTCACTCTCTTGAGACATTATAGCTGAGCTATGAGGTCTATTTCTCTTCTTCAGGTCATGACTTTGAAATGGGATTTATCTCCGGATGACTTTGGTGCATAAATATGTTGACAAATAATAAGTTGTGACACACAGTGACAACTAGGGCGAGAGTAGAGCGGGATGCATCCCAAACACAGAGGGGGCAACAACATGTCATAACAGAAATACCTATTACACTCTATGTAAACCAACACACAGGCAGGAATGGCTGCAGGGTGCACGTCAGCACAGCTCAATGCTGCACACAGTGACTCAACAATCCTTTTACAGCTTTTTTTATAAAAGAAAAGTTAACTGCAACTTTTGACTAAAGCTTAACCCTACCACATGGTAAAGAGCATAAAATACCAACTCCTCTGAGTAAATCAACAAAGTACGTAATGCATCCTGCATCACTTTATTTGCACCTTATTTAAAGATAGGGTCGACGATGTTGGAAAGCTAGCAAAATTTGCTCCGTCTAAACCCCCCCCCTCCCCTTGGGGCTCCTTCCAAGGCAATGCCCCCCAAACACACACACACACATGCACGAGCACCGCCGCATCGTAACTACTTCACAGACACAGAGTGGAGAGAGGACCTCAACCCAACAACGCTACCTCATGACAAGTAACCGCGGCAGTGCTACTGCATGGCTGAACTTTCTCTTCCGTTCTCCAGGAAACGTGCGGCGGCGATGCGCTTTGAGTTCAGGCTGGTGCACGCCAAGGGTAGAGTACGAGCAGGGAGGCAGGGAGGCATCTGATTGGTTCTTTCCAAGCCGACCGCGAGGCAGTGATTGGTAGACGTTGTTACAGGATTACAGCAGCTACAGATGACGGCTCTTTTCCGCTTCTTTTTCAGAGCTCATCAGTAATGGATCGCTGTCGGGGTGTAAAGACCATTTCAACCAATAGAACAGATAGTGTTTACTGGAGAACATCGTCAGCCCTGCCTTTAAAGTTACTACGTTTTAACTGGTTATGAAACCGTCTCAAATGTATTTATTATATATAATTTATGTTTTGTCTATAATTATGTATTTTTGGTATTAATTCTTAATGCATATCTTTAATCTCAATAAAATAATCCAAAAAAGTCATGTCTTTTTTATTATTTAGTTTGACTTCATGTCTCGTTACACAATCTTGAAGGCGTGATTGTCTGTTGTATGTATTTTCATGTTCAGACCTCAGGAAGATGAGCATTCACACTAGTGTGCTGCTAAATAAATAAACAAACTCTAACCTCAACCCTGAAACCAAATCCTAAACTTCAAATAGCTCCATGAAAACATGAGGATGGGACAACTTGTCCTCACTTTCCGAATATGTCCTCACTCTGCAGATCAGCACTGGTCCTCACAAAGATACAAGTACAAGAGGACACAAACATTAAGGGACTTGAAGACAAACACATCCTCAAAGACGCCAGACAGACAGACAGACAGTGATCACAGAAACGTTATATACATATACAATCATTTAGCATGCAGGTTCATCACTCATGAATGCACTTTATAAACGCACAAAATGTTCTCATTTTGTATCAGTCACATGTAAAGATGTGTGAGAACACACACACACACACACACACACACACACATACTCTCTGTCCTTGTGAGGAAGGTCGGGGCAGCCCCCCCGCTGTGTGTATGAAACGTATAAATAATAAACGGGGGATAATGTATGGTAAGCAAAACATCTGACCGGACCAACAACAGCTTCTTCTCTCTCATTTCCTTTTTGTCCTTATCTCTCTCCGTAAAACCCTCCCTCTCATCCTCCATCTCTCTCTCCGTCTCCCTTCGTCTTCTCTCTTTGTATACCCTCACCTTTATCTCTATCTATGTTCCCAGCCTCTCTCTGTGTCTCACCCTCGAGGTGTGAGGGTGGAGGGTGAGTGTAGTGACATCACCTCCTTGAACCCCTCAGCAACCTGTATGTTGCCTCCTTATCTTTTCATACAACACACATTGCATTATTCATTACACTCCACACATAGATATGAAAAAGAAGGATGGGATAGAGGAGAGAACAAGAAAACAGATGGGAGGAGGAGGAGGAGGAGGAGGAAGAGGAAGAAAGGGAGATGTGGTTCATACATCGAGTGTTGGCATCTGTGTGTCAGCTGTCTTTCAACATGCACTCTCTATGGTACCGTACGTATATTTGAAACACAGCGAACGAGCGATTCTCTGTCCCTGACTGCAGTTTAATAATGTAACATGTACATGACATGTACATTAAAACAGACTTTACTCTGACTCATTCATTCCTACACAAGGGCTGGGAAGTCAAGGGTTAAACACAACATGATTAATAGAAAAAGCTGACAAACACATCTCCGGTGTCCTGAGGTAACCCACCGTCTGCGTATCTATAGCATGATTCCACTCAGAGAGGCTGCTTAAACCGTGGTCGATGCTAAATAATATGGCCCCCTTTGTGTAAACTCCTTTCTAAATTAAAACACTCCCACCTCGGCGTTTCTATGGGATCCTTTTCAAGTGGCGGACCAGATAAGGGACTGCATGTTAGCGGCGGGTCTGCGGTCAGAGCCGAGCCGAGGAGCTGCTGCTGAATGTTAAGTGTGTGCCTGTGGAAAGTGACCACCAGTTACATCAGTGCCCGTATTATTCTGTGTTACACTGAATCATACAGAGTCAAAATTGGATAATGTGGTTGAGGCTGTATCCACATGGGGTCACTGTATCATGTGGAGTCTGAACCAAAGACCAAACCAACAGGCCAACGGAGGAAGAGGCAGACTGGATTATTGCTGCCTGAAGCAACATTCAACTCATAGGAAACCTGCAACATGTCACTAAAAGAAATGCTCAGGTGTTTTTAATTTCATTATTTTCTTTGGATGACCAACATATAACTCCAGACAAAAAGAATATTTGGACCAACATATGAAATCAGTCAGGCTGGTCTCATACACCGCTTGTAGCTATACCTACGAAAAGCAATGCAACGTTGAAATTCACGTAATTGTGAACCAGGAAATATAAAGAGTGGCGAACGCCACATATGGAGGAGGTCGGGGTGGATAACAAAATACCAGACTTTTGCCCAGTAGACCGGCGATTGTGTCCCGTATGAAACCAGGAGTCAGCATTGTATTTGTCACCTAAGTTACGTACTTAAGTGACGCCACTTGCAGAGTTATTTTTTAACCCGAACCACGATCTTTTCCTAATCCTAACTAAGTTGTTTTATTGCCTAAACCTAAGGAAGTTGTTTCCTCTGAAGACGGAAGTTTATTTTGAAAAGACTGTAAATATGTAACGAGCGGATGTCGACACATGTTGCTGGACATTCGAAGGAAAACGAACGAAAGGGAGAGATAACTTTTTTCGTAAGATATCATACAAACCGTTGTATGAGAATACGTTGAATAAGTTAAGCAAAGCTATCAAGAAAAGCTGAAAGCTGGGCCAACTAATATTTTTTAGGCTATAGGGGGCAAATGAAAAACTCAGAAGTTCCTGTTCCCTGCATTGTTGATCAAAAAAAAACATTTACAAGGACACAAGGTTTATTTATTTGTCATCTTACAGCACATCACAAAGATGCTGGATTGGATCTTTGGACGTTATCTAACACACTCTCCTGACAGGCTTACACTGAAGGTCCCACCAACACATTCTGCTGTTGGAAAGTCGACCTTTTCAGTCAGTGCTCCGATCTCATGGAACGACCTCCAGCACACCTTGAGGATTGGAGCTCTCCCAGCCTACGGACAGGTCAGGGCTACGATCACGGACCACTGTGTGTCAGCATGTAATCGTTTTAGCTGGTTTTATTGATTTTATTGCCTCCATGCCGGCGACATGGCCAGGCGCATTATGTTTTCGGGCGACCAAAAGTCAAAGGTTGGGGTCACTGTGACATCACGTCTGTCCGATTCTCGTTTTGTTTAAAAAATGCACACTCTCCATGTAACAAACAGATGGTTAATCATTTTGCACAATGACGTCATCGGACCTTCACAATTTCTTTTCCTACTGGCGAGGCCATGACCCTCCACTCTGTCTCTTATCACTCGTCGCCTTCGTTGGTCGGGCTTGTTAGGTTTAGTCATGAGGACTGACATTAGTTAGGTTTAGGGCGGTGATTCTAGTTATCTATCTGTTTTTATCCTTTTATATGATTGCATAACTGATTGTTTTGTTTTTCTGACTTTTTCTTAACTTGGCATCAATGTCAATGAGAGCCTGCCCTCAATGATATCTTTATGAGATATAAACACAATAACATGGATTAAAATAATTTTAATTTGCTTCAAATATGGCAAATAAAGTATGCAAATAGCTGCCTTGTTGTTCATAATGTTTTAAAATGGTCAACAGATGAATTCAGTGGTTCATTGTTGCTGCTCATGTGGCCTCCACATCCAAACAAACACACACAGTTCAACATTTTGGTGGCAGCATTAAAAAGCTGAATGCTGAAGTTTTATCCACCGCTGTAAGTCACACAGCTGGAGCTGGTTTCTGCTGTGTGGAATTCAATTCATTCCTCTGAACTTGCCACACGTGAAAACCAAGGCTTACTCTCACCAGAGAGAGACCGAAAAGACCAAAGGACACAAATCCTGCTGCAGTATCTCTCCCTGCAGATCCAGCCTTCACATGCTTCATCTGCTGCAAGAGACTCTCTCTCAGGCTGTCGAACTAATGGAAGCACTGTCATCCTGCAGCACCATAAAGCAGGACGTAGGTATACTGTATGTTTTCATGTGTGCATGTGTGTGTGTTCCAGATAATGCCACAGCAGCAGGTTGTTGGTTTTAACTGTCAAACCACAACAACTACATGCCTGAGCAACAAAACCCACAGATGTGCATGTATGTGTTTGAGTGTGTGATGATGAAACATGGGCAGGGTGCTGTAGTGGGTTGCTCCCTACCTTTCACAAACTCAAAAACCCTGCTGTCTTCATGACAAGCTCCACACTCACACACACACACACACACACACACACTCTCACACACACTCACACAGCGATCCTAATTGCTGTCTTTCTCCTGCAGGGTGAGAAAATAGGCTACCTGAAGGCATCTCTCCGCTCAGTTCCTCCCACCTCCTCTTCCTCTGCTGCATTCCCTCTCTTTCCTCCCTCTCTTCTTCTCGACCTTCTTTCATCTCATTCCTTGTTTCCTCTCCTCTTGTCTCATTACTCCAGCACTATTTCTCTCCTCCCTCTCTGCTTCTTCTACCAGGAGATGCATTGAAAAGGATGCAACAGGATGCAGATGCCTGAATCGCCCCGCAAACTGCAAGTCCAAATATCAGCTGTCATTGACTCCTACTCAGAAACTTGGGCACGCGGTGAGTTGTCACGGTCATAAAGGAACGAAGGAGCTACTATAATCTAAGTGAATGCAATGCACCCCTATTCTATACTCTGGTTTCATCACATTTTCTCCCTCCTTGCCTCCTCCTTCCCTTCCCTTGCACCCGTCCTCTGTCCTCCTCTCGAGGTGCACCAATGAGATCACAAGACGAACAAAAATATGTTTTCTGGAATTGAATAAAGCATCAGCAGCTATTAAATGACATTAGATCATTTACTCAGGATGTTAGAAGGATAAGCTTTTTATTGTGTCTTTAGATATTGTCAGAGACTGACAGCTCTTCTGAGATGATTACTGAATCACCCACTGAACCTCTGCAGTGTGCTGCAGCGTTACACACCATATAAGCAAACTAACAACAGAGGCAGAACAAACAGCAGTGTTCCCTCGCATGGTGTTAAGTTGATTAAAGATTTTTTTTAATTAGTATCATCTTCATTATGGATAAAAGTGTGGGCGCCTGGGTTAGCTCAGTTGGTAGAGTGGGCGTCCATGTATCAAGGCCGCAATCCTGACCGCGGCGGCCCGGGTTCGAATCCGGCCTGTGGCCCTTTCCGCATCCACTCTCTCTCTCCCCCCTTTCAAGACTCTATCCACTGTCCTCAATAAAAAAAAAAATGGAAAAATGCCCCCAAAAAAATAACTTTAAAAAAAAAAAGTGTTTCACATCACCATGCCTCCTCTGCAGTTTATCCTGTATCTTCTTCACTGCTATCAGTGTTGCATTAGTTTGCTCATATTATAATAAGATCTGTTCTACTTTTTCTTTGGCCAATATTTCACTTCTTTATTCGTTGGCACATCTCTTTTATGATCCTCTAGGGCGACATAAGTATTGTCAGATTACCTTGACAGATCATGACAGAAAATGAATCAAGTTAGGAATGAAAGTATGGGATTAATCCTGTCCGCTCATAAAAACGCAGGTATTGGTTTGTGGTATTTTAAGCCACCCAACAGAATCCAGATCTCTGGAGCATTTGTCCAATTACCTGCTCACAGTGTGATTTGATTTCACAAAACTCCTGACCACTAGTGGGGGTTGAAGCATAAACCCACGTTACTGCACCATCTGGTGATCTCACAGCAAACCCTCACTGCAGCCTGGTCTCACTCTCGGGACGTCAAATACTGACACGTGGCAGTGGCCCCTCGGAGTCTTGATACCGATGCACAAGGCTGCCTTTAGCGTCTGTATGAGACACACCAGGCTTTAAACTAACTCCAATGTAATACCATCCACGTGATTATTCAGCCCAATCGCACTAAATTGCGTATTAATGACACAATAGTCACAAGTCATTTTGTATGAAACAGGAACGCCACTCTTGCTTTTGGCGTGTCATGTGTACGCCATGTAGTCTGTACTGACTGCAATATAAACACATCCATATGAATATGCACAATAATACAATCAGAGCTAGTGACGTAGAATAAAAAGGGAGAAAGACCACTTATGGTGGGGGGGGGTGGACAAATGCAAATCCAACAAATGCAGGATATGCAACCAGGAGGTGTTCATGTCTCAAATTGTTGGTGAGTTATTTTGTTTAAGTTGTGTTAGTGACATTTATGACGTGTTTTCCGTACTGCTGTTACGTTGCTTCGGCGTTTGTTTCGATGTTAAGTCCAACAATAACTCCAAGGGAGCGTCAATTAATAATTTTCAGAAACTTTGATGACTCCGTTGTTGTTCTTGTGTTTAAAGGTAGAACTGTTTCTCTCTTCAGACACGTGTGAACCTTAAAGAGTGGATGCTGCAGATTATAATAAACTGCCAATAATTAACAAGGCCAACTCGTCAAGATGATCGCAGTAAATCCAGCGTGCAGTGATGTCGGTTTCTCTCTCTGCTTTATATTCAGCTCACATCGGCTGTAAACCCAAAGTATCGCTTTCTCTCCTGTCCCACCCTGCTCCACCTTCTTTTCATACTCGGAGAGAGACAGAGAAAGGGAGATATAGAGGGTTCAGAGGGCTGCCCTCAGGCGTACACACTCAATACACACACACACACACACAGACAGATATACACACAGGTTATCTCAACTCCCATGCTGTGTTATTTGCTTTATTCACACAGGCTGCCATATTGCTTGACTGACGCAACAAGGCGTGAAGAATAAAAGGCAGTTTTCTAACTTTTCTTTAAAGGTATCGCATAAAAAAAACTGAATTAATAATGCTGATTTCAAACGCAAGACGAGGAAGTGACAACAACAGTTACAGATGTCGTACGATTTGACGCGATTGCAGCGGCAGTAAAAGGTGCCCTGCGGTGGCACGAAGGGAGGGGAGACTTTATTTAAACCACACAACACATTCTCACTCCAAACTCGCGCCCCTCGGCATCGGACATGCCGTCCCTGCCCCGTCCAAAAGTAATGCAAGAGGGGCTTGCATTACTTTTGGACGGAGCAGGGACGGCGTGTCAATATACACTTGTTACATGCATAGTGTCCTATCAAAATAAACTTCGGTTTTCACAGGGAGTTAGGTTTAGGCAACACAACCACTTAGGAAACGGTCGTAGTTGATGTTAACATCACCGACTAGCAACTCACACGAGACATGGGACTGACAATACCTATGAGTCACGTGACTAAAGACTCACGTGACAAAGTATGTCGACGTTACTTTTAGTTTCACATGGGACGCGAACAGCGGTCTCTGCCTCTGCCCTGAGCGGACTCTCATGCTATTAATACTACGTCACTTACTCAGACCGTCGAATAACGCCGCGTACTCTACTACTACTACTACCAGAGTGGGTGACGTTGACAAATATAGTTTTGCTCTTTTAAAGTACAAAATGTAAGAAAGAAGAGACTCTAAAAAGTTCTTACTTAAGTTGACTATACTTTGACCATCACACTAAACACTCAGTGTTTGATTTTTCCAAAAATGTCAGACTTGATGACATTGTTGGACATTTTCATGTGAGAGAAATATTCATTTGGTTGATTTATTTATGAGAGCATGCAGGGATCCCCCGTCCCAGGGTACCAATCATGCATGTATACAGCTTAACAGGAATAAAACCTCAGTAGGGTTATCGTTAGTACCTGAGACTCTGATAAAACATGAACAAAAAATACGGAGAGGCCTGCAGGGACACGTCTTTACGCTAGCGTTCACTTCAAACCATGTCAACATGCATTACTGATCACGGAAAAGAGGAATATTTCACATGCACACAAACATTCCCGTACAGAATTTACACCACATGTAAATGTGAGGGAATTACAGTAAATCCCTGAGAGGAGGAGGAGGATGGAAAAGAGAGGAGGAGGAAGAGGAGGAAGGGAGGAACAAGGTGGCGTACAAGAAGAAAAAGATGAAGAATGACTCAATGTGTTCTCTTTGTGACTCATCACACTGGATGGCAGATCCCGCTGTGAGATCCAATCAAAGGCGGCAAAACCAAAATAAGCACAGTTGTCACTGAAAAACAGGATTTCACCGCATCAGTGCTCCATGACAGCTGTCAATATCAAGACAGAGGAAGATGAGGAGGAGGAGGAGGAGGAGAGAAGGTGTAGGATTTGGTGAAGGGAGGCGAGGACAGATGGTTGGAGACTGTTTCATCGCTGATGCTATGGGACAGCTGTCAATAAAAAGGAGAGCGAAGAAGAAATAGGCATGACTGTAGGGAAGGAAGGGAGAGGAGAGCGGTAAGGTGACAAAGACAAAGTGTCAGTTACTGGGAGGCAGCAACGAAAGTGGTGACGGACAAAGAGGGAAAGAGAAAGACAATGACAAAGTAGAGAAAGTCAGTGAAACATAGTGATGTTGTTGTCACTGTCAGCGGGAGAAAGAGCGAGAGGAGTGACGTATTTGTCAGACAGTGCCAGTTTTCTGCTCTAACACTCTTGTTCTGCTCTGCAAACAGGCAATAACAGGAGAGAAGTACACTCCAACAAAGTGCAGAGAGGAAAGACATCAAATCAAAAAGACATTTCTCTGGTTGTATAACTCGTCTGTCCTCTAAAGAACATCGCTTTCTGGCAACTGGACACTTTTTCCATAATATTCACTTTGTTGTGAGGGTATGCATTCATTCAGAATGCACCACCGGACAACTGTCACTCTGTCACAGACGTTTCAAAGGCTTTTTGAGGTCAGGCGATAGTTAGACTCAAAATATTGCTCTATACGATTCAGTCGGCGGAAAAATATGTTGGCATTGTACCTTTCTGCAAACCCTGGGATACGTCGAATGTGGACATGTCTGAACCTAAAATACTGTTCATATCAGCCCCTCATCACACTATAAGAGAAATGCACAATGACACGTGGTGAACGTTGTGAAACAATTGGTCAGGTAACACCATTTGTGTTCAAATAATAACGCAACAACGCAATGTAACAATGTAACATAACAACTATGATAAATAACAGCCACCCTTAGCGGGCTTTCTTACATAACATCATGTAACTATATAAACGCTGTCCATTTTACCATTTACCATTTAACGTGTTACTCCTTTATTTAGCAGACAAAGCTGATCTCATATGAGGCGTAGAAACATTACGACATTACAAGCACTTTCCACGTGTCATGAGAACGCATTTTAGGCTTTTTCGTGTGTCATTTTTGTCATACGTCACACAACAGAATTATGGTAACATCCGCAGTTAGGTTTAGGCAACAAGACTAGTTAGCAGGTTAAGGAAATACATCATGGTTTGGCTTTAATAACACCACTTTGGGACACAAACACCAGTCTCCTGGTTGAAAGTCCTGTGTTTGTTGGACCCATCCACCTCCCCTCTCTCCCACCATAAGTAGTCTTCTTATAGTGGGTTTATCAGAGCTTTTTTTTCACGAGATAGATAGATAGAAATAGATGGTTGCTGCTGCTGGAAGCAGTTTGATGAGAGTCAGTGAGACTGAACCGTACAGTGAGTGTGCCATAAAACCTAAACTACTGTATAAGCTAAAGGAGGCTAAAGAGCTTGTAGAGCTGTTGTGTTTTGGTGATAATTCTGTGGGTTTGTCACGATAAGTGACCTCTTTCACATTACACATAGTCATTTGATCCAGTATTAATATAGAAACTGTTGATTAGTGGAGCACTAACGTTCAATAGCATCAATGGTATCACTTGTCAATCAAAAGATGGGAAATAGTATAATAAAACTAATAGCCGTTGTTGCCAGAAACACATGATAGAACTTGAATTGAAAAGTCAATATTTGGCTTGGCATTACAGTCTATGTCACTAAGCATTTACAATCATGACCGATGAGTAATGGTTCAGTGGTTGTCAGAAACTACCTGAAGACGGAGAAGTGACTGAAGGAAAGCCACCGTGTGTGTGAAGAGTCCAGCTCTCTGAGCTCTGAATGTATTGAACCAGCATTTTGCCGGTTTCCTGTCAGGGGGACAGTAAAGTAGATTGATTTGGGGCCGGGTCGTGGCCTGGCTCTTGCATAACGCATTACAATGTAGTGCTGTGCAGACCACCTCCAACCATCCACCCCCAACCCCTTAACACCCCCTCTCTGTCTCTCTCTGGGGATCAGAGACTTCATTTTAATAAAAGCTGCTGCGGCACTACTGGAAGTCTACACAGAGAGAGAGAGAGAGAGAGAGAGAGAGAGAGAGAATGGGTTTAGTGAGGTCTGGATAAACCTGCAGAAACTGGGTCACCTCCCATGACCCTTTATATGCACATTTCAAAGCATACAGATATACATATACATACTCACACACACGTACTGTATAGTCTGTTTATTCAGGTGTTAGAACATGTTTATCAAGTAATATAGGTGATAGAAGCGTCTCATCACGTCCTCTACACCTCATCATCTTGCTATTATCAACGTTTTTCACTCAACTCAACTAATGGGACTCTGGATGTCTCCATTAAGCCGCCACAGAGCATAATGAGGAATGGGGATGAAAAGCAACTATTCAGTGTGCATACAGGGTGATGGTGTACCCAGCCCTGTCTCCTAAACACGATGTTCTCATACAACAAAACCGCATCTTAGCACAAATTACATTTGTTTTTGACGTATCAAATATGCTTGTAATGATAGTCTGTGGAAGTCTGTGAAGGGAGGAGGTCGAGTGGTGGATAGTAGAGCTGCAATGATTAATCAATTAGTTGACAACTATTAAATTAATCGCCAGCTCTTTGGGTAATCGATTTGTTTGGTTTGAGCAACTTTTTAAGAAAAAAAAGTCCAAATTCTCTGATTGCAGTTTCTTAAATGTGAATATTTTCTTGTTTCTTTACTCCTTCATGACAGTAAACGGAATATCTTTGAGTCGTGGACAAAACAAGACCTTTCAGGACGTCATCTTGGGCTTTGGGAAACACTGATCGACGTTTTTCACCATTTGCTGACATTTATAGACCAAACAACTAATCGATTGATTGAGAAAATAATCGTCAAATTAACCGACAATGAAAATAATCGTTAGTTGCTGCCCTTTAGAGCTGGCGTCCAGCAGCTAGTGGTGCTAACAGCGTTAACAATGGTAACAGTGCTGACAGAGCTAACAGTGTTAACCTGGGGGCGCTTCTTGCAAATTCCCCCACTGTGGGACTAATAAAGGAATATCTTATCTTATCTTATCCTAGACTCCCATGACAACATGGCCCCACCACTGTGGGTCGGTATTATCAGCGGTAACCGCCGTATGAGCGCTGTGCAGTGCGAATTAAGTACTTTATTGGTATCAGTATCACTTTAAGGGTACTGGTATTGGTATTGGCATCGTCATTTTTGAAGATGGCGTTAACTACGGCTGCCTTGGCAGGTTGGTGCACGCTGTTTTTCTTGTTTTTTGTGTTTCTTTAGTTTTTGGTGAACGTTCAAGTTTATTGATCTCATATTGTATATTGGTAGAATTTCAATTATTTTATTCTTATTTTATTCTAACGTTTTAATTATTCTATTGTTATTTTTACTGCTTATGTGCATCAACGAACCAAAGCAAAGTCCTAGTGTATACATGATACACCTGGCAATACATAAAGATTCTGATTCTGATTCAGCCCTACTGTCTACCATACAGTATGATTGTCCCGGTCGTGTTCAGAGAGGAAGAATCAGTGCATGTGTGTCTACGTGGCAGCGTGTGATACCGCATGTGTCCTAAATGTGTGTTTACAGTGTAAATTAACCCAAGATCCAATTAAATTGATTGCAATCCATTTACCAATCCGTGTGTGGGGTTGATCACATTTAACAAAGTGAGCCGTTCTCATCAACACGAGGCGGCGTTGTTAACAGAAATTAAATCTAAACTCTCACAGTCTCTGTGATGTGATTGGATTCGTAGCCTGGTTGTGTCGTATAGTTATCCTCTTTTCACTGAACTGCATAACGTTTTCTGGCTTGATTGCAAGTAACAACATGAAGAGACAGAAGAGCAGCTGTTGCCTAGCAGTAACCTCTGATGTAAAAGCGACTGTGAGATTATGTCATAAAACACAAGGATGAGATGATGATGGTGGTGAGGATGAGCACCTGCAGAAACACCTCATGCAGTCAAACAAAAAAAGAGGAATCACTTTTTCGTGAGATATCATATGAATTGTTGTATGAGAATACGTTGAGTACTCAAATTGATTTAAGAACAATGCAGCACATTATCAACCACAATAATAAAGGTTTTAGAACTACATTTTGACACATGATCCCTTTACATAACTCGAGACAGGTGGCAGGTCCCACCTTTAGACCCTTTTCATTTCAGTTTATACTAATACCTGAAGAGAAGACTACAACTGGAATGTACTCTGTTTATGGAGATCTGTAACCTGGCTTAAAGGACTTGAAATATGCTCCACACGATTTGAGATTTGACTCAACACTCATGGTTGCATCCTGCTCATCTCACCCTCGCTACATACAAGCTTCCTCCTATTTACTTAAATTTGGATACAAGATTGTGGTGAAGTGAAAAAGCCAGATCTGAACTTCAACCCCTTCACAAACCCTCTATTGACATATTCTACAGTTTATGCCTCAGATTGGTTTGGTAGAAGAAAGAGGCAGCGAGGAGGAAGACGAGCCTGGCGGATGTGTGTATTTGCGTCTTTGTGTATCTGTGTTTTGTGGTGTGGAGGTGATCAGGGATTAAGATGAAAAACAACCACAACGCAGGAAACAGAAACAGAAGAGTCAACAGACGAAAACACCGGCATCATTTTCCCTCTTTTTTCTGCACCGCCTTTTTGTCTCTTCTTCTCTTTCTGCCTCTGTTTCCACTTCGAGCTGTGTTGAAACCCTCCAAACACTTTTCATGTCAAATTTCATAGGAAACAAGTTGAGAGGATAGAGTGCACGCTGTGTGTATACCTATTTGTGTGTATGTGTGTATAAGACAGAGATATCATGTGTGCATGTGAGAGGCACAGCACTGTTGGTTAGAAATAGCAGAATATGCCCCGAGGGCTCTTTCATCCTGAGGCATGTGTCTAGTCAGGGCAATTCTTCTTCTGATTGACTCCGGAGGTGGTGTGCGTGCGTGCGTGTGTGTGTGTGTGTGTGTGTCTGTGCACTTATTTATTCCAGCATGCTGTGAGTGTGAATATCACTCTGAGCATGTGTGACCTATTTTCCAGCCATTTCCCTGTTTTTGAATGTTTTGTCAGGTGGCACAGCGGCAATATAAACTGGTTTAATAGCTGCTGCTGAAATGACAGCCTCTCTTCCACCGTTGGGTGTCTCTATTTCTCTCTCCTTCTCTCCCTCAGTCTCTATATTCCTCTCTTTACCTGCATCTGTCCCTCTCTTCCTCTATCTACCTGCCTCTCCTGCTCTTTTTTTCACCACTCTGTCTGGCTATATCCATTCTTCCCTCTTGGCTTCCTGCCTCACTCTCAATTTTCAGTTTTCATTTTAAATAAATTCACTGCCATGACTGTCACACACACAAAGCAAAGAGGTTTGCAAAATGCTGCATTTCAAGACATCTTAATTTGACAACTTGGCTATATAATTTCATGTACTGACGTCAATTCAACAAGGACAACCCAACAGGTTTACATAACATTATGATCTACACATCAGTGTGTGTAAATGTCTGTTTTTGTCAGCTTTGTATAACCTGTAAGGTATTCTTGAATTGATATTTCTTCTGAATTTGCGGTTAAATATATTTATTGATTTTTGACTCAATACCAGTTTGTATGCTTTTACATTTTCAGTCAATATATACCTGATGAAAAGTGGGAGTTCTTCCACTTTTATTCAAGAAATAAAGAGAAACATGACTTTTTTTTGTCAAACAGAGGAACATTGCAGCATTTTTTAAGAAAACATTTTAGAAGTCTCTCTTTCAGAATAGAGTTTTGTTACTCCCTTCTGACCCTCAGATTTATTGGTGAGTAGCTTGTTACCTAATGTGTAAGTAAGCCAATTTGTCAGCTGCTGGAAGCTGCCTTACTGTCTCTCTCTGCAAAACATGACATGGAGATGTCTATTGGATAAACTAAGATGAAATTATAACCGACTTTTGTAAGATATCGAATGAGTGAGTCTTCCCAAATGAGTAAATTAACCAAAACAAGACAGTCCATAGCAACACATTCTCACTTCCAACTCATCAAATACTGACGCTTGGTCAGCGGCCCTACGCTTCAAACTACGATGCTCTAGGTTCCCCTCTAGCGTCAGATTCAGATGTGTCAGGGACGGCGTGTCAAGTTTACGCTCATTACATGCATACAGTCTCTTAGTGTTTAGGTTTACTTATGCAACACAACTACCTGATAAGGTTTAGGAAAAGATTTGGGTTTGGGTTAAAATAAGTACATTTGTTATGTAAAGTAACTACGCTGCCATCGATCGATGCCATCCCTCTTGTTAACCTGCAACCCCCCCAAACACAGAGCCAAGAGAGTCATTAATGGGACGGTTCTCTAGTCGCAGGTGAATGAAAATGTCCCCGCTGTTAGAAGTTGAGAAATCACAAAGGACACTTGTTACGTAACTGTCGTTAGTGAAGTCTGGATATTACGTAATAAAACTACAGTAAAATAACTCAACTGACTTGGTTTCACATGGGACACGAACGCTGGTCTCCTGGGTTAAAGTCCTGTGTTTGTTTGACCTGTCCATCCTCCTCTTCTTCCTGCCCTACTCTGACTTTCTTGCTATTTAAACTACATCAGTTGCTCTGAGCGTCTAATAATGACATGGATGGAGTTACATTGGTGCTAGTTGAAAGCCCGATGCATCCTATTCAGACTCTAAAGGTTTACCTCGGTGCATCGATACCATATGCCAAGTGGCACTGACCAAGCTAGGGTACATTACAAGTTAAGTGTGAGGGTTGTCCATATGAATCATTAATCAAAGATTCATGGCTAGTTTCTTATTTGCAAAAGTCAGATTTTAGTACTCTGTTTCCTACTGTACTGTTTACTTTATTGTTTGAATGTTTCTGAATTGGTACCTGAATGTGGTTCAGGTTGGAAAGTCTGTGTGGAGGCATTAGAGTAGGAAGAACTTCCCACATATCCATAAAAAGAAGGCTGTGGTTGTCCTGGGCAGCTGTGAAGATGCACCTTTAGTGTGTGTTGAAACAACACATGCATGCTCAGCAAATGCTCCCCCGTGAATAAAGTTTTAGAAAAGAGGAGTCCACATGCTGCTTTTGTTAAAGTAGGTTACAAACTCACAAAATGCACTGCGTCTTTCGACTTGTGTTGGCATAAATAGGGCCTACGAGAAATTCATTCTAGCTGAATCCCATGAGATAATTACATCCTCCACCACTCATTTCTCACGTATGACGTCTTTTACTTGAATAAATGAATAAACAACACTTCTATTTGGGGCAATAATTATTAGTTTCCGCACATCGTCAGTGGCTGCTGAGATGCCGTGCTACCCTGTGGAAATTCTAAATAGGTTTTAGAACAGCCGTCAGCTAGACGGAGGTGAAAAATGTGTCCAGACAAGAACTAAATTAGCTAATCTAATTTTGTGTGTGTGTGCATGTGCTTGCATATGTGTGCCTTGTCCGTGTGCATTTGCCGCTGTGTATATTTGCCCGCGTCGCAGCCAATGTGTGCTCGTGCCTCGGTGTACACCCCGTTCCTGCACTTTGTGTGTTGTAATTGAGCCATTGCTTGGCGGATGTTGCATGAGCACACAACAGCTTTCTAGCTAGCTAAACAGCCACTATAATTGAAATTAAAAGGTAACCACATTCATCATGCTGAGCTTCGGTTTAATTGAAATGTATGTTTGTTTGTGGGTTTGTGGGTGTGTGCATCTGAGAGAGAGGAAGGGAGGGTTAGAGAGACAGCAGAGAACAGAAGTGATAGAGTGAAAGATGGAGGGAGACAAAGTTTGTGTGAATGTTAATGAAAATGTGTGTGTTTGTGTGTGAGCGTTTGAGAAGGAGAGAGACTGTGTAATGAGGCTGGGAAGCTATAGGACTCCATATCTGTACCTGTCTTGGTGATAAATAACATGGGAGACAGATAGCATCCACAAACACCTTACCTCCCCCTCTCCTGTTTCTTCCACTCCTTCTCTCACTCTTCACTTTTATATATTTCTGCTTTGTATATCAAACTTATTAGTCTGTGCTCTTGTGTATTTTCACTCCCTCTCGCCCCGAAACCATGGGCATGGGGAAACAGCTCTGTCCAAAGTCAGCCGATTAAACTGTTGTCCGGCTATTAAATAGGCGTTATCAGTCGCTATAAGCCCCATAGATGTGGGTCAATAGGGGCCTGCTACACCCACTAGTAGGTTTTATTATCTATTGGTACTGGTAGATCACCGAAAGAAGGTGTAAAAGAACACAACAGTGACCTCTAGTGACCGTAGTCATTATGAAAGGAGCAGAAGTGGAAGTCAGTTGCTGTAGTATAAATAGTGTGAAACTCCATAAGGGGAAATTAAACTTAACTAAGTGTTTTTTTTGCCTAAACCTAAATAATATATAGTTTTGTTGCCTAAACCTAATGAAGGTGTAGTTTTATTGCCTAAACCTAAAGAAGTTGTAGTTTTTTTGCCTAAACCGAAAGAAGTTATAGTTTTATAGAAGTTGTAGTTTTGTTGCCTAAACCTAAAGAAGTTGTAATTTTATTGCCTAAACCTAAATCAGTTTCACTTTCACTTTTACAATGTAGTAGGCCCCTACTGACCCGCCTCTATGGTGCTTATAGCGACTGACAACGCCTATTTAATGGCCTGATAACAGTCAAATCGGGCTCCAAAGTTCTTAAATATGCCTACCAACACCTCTAAAGATGTTTTATTTGTATGGTGTGTCTTGTTTATAACAATGCGTGGTGGATTTAGGAGAAGTTACTGGAACCATGTCTTGTTGTGCTGCTGCTTTTTACTTAACGTCCAACTGAAATCAATCAAAAAACAGTGTTTGGGGATAAATCATAAATGTGTCTGCAGGCTCTGAACCTTCAAGGTGCCAGTTTACTTTGTGATTGAGCCAGAAGGGGTACAGAGACAGACAAATTGTTCTGTCGCTTACAAGCCAAGGACAGGAGGCGTTTGTTTTAGCAGTGCTGTTAAAGAGTAAAGACCACACCATAGCTGACTAGCTAATTAGCCAACTAGCTAACTGACATTACACTTTTTTCTGGTGGATCTTTGTTTGGTAGATTTTTCGACAAGCTAAGGTGCAGAACAAGACTTGCGTCTTCCTTTGTGAGATATGTAAGATTAGCTATAAAGCTAATGTGGGTTGTTGTTTAAAGCCCGGGGCTCTGTTCTTTTTGTTTGTGTTTGTTTAGCGGGTAATCAGTGTCAACGTCAGTCTATGATCCAGCAGCGACGCTACTGTTCTAGTTGGGAAACTAGTTCTTTAAGGATTGCAAAATAGAGCCAAACAATTCACACCATGCCCTTATTAATCTGAGGTTAGATTCTCATGCAACATGAGACCAATGTTACATTATAATGTGATGCATGATTTAACCATCGCCTTGGGCTGCTACCAATACTCTTTATTTCCTGCTGCTTCAAAACAAATGAGGAGAGAGAGAAGAGGTGGGATGGTGCCCTTCAAAAGGTCGGTTATTACAAATTACAAAACAAAGATATTTATTCACCTCAAGTGGTATCTAGCTATGCAGAACTACTTTATACC
Source organism: Sebastes fasciatus (assembly GCF_043250625.1). Lineage (NCBI taxonomy): Eukaryota > Metazoa > Chordata > Actinopteri > Perciformes > Sebastidae > Sebastes > Sebastes fasciatus. Next base: position 33,615,290 of record NC_133803.1, read on the forward strand.
GCTATGAAACTGTTCATTATGAGCTCTGTGGATTATAACCACATAACAACGGCACCTATTCTGTTGTTATTTAAAAGTATTTTTTTCACTGATGTTAGAACTATAAAGGCAGGATACCACAATAAGTAGGCCTAAGTGGTTTGGGTGCACATTATCTTTAAATGACCTCTAATTTTTTAACACTTAGTACAAGCTAAATGGTCTCTTTTGTGGAGCTTTAATGATGTAGTACCTAACTCCAATATATCAGAGTCTAACCTACACCAGTACAGATTCACATCCGACTCCTGCAACTTGAAGATTTAGACCGCAAGGTGCTTCTAAGCACCATATAGTGACGTTGAGTTTATCACTCACTGTCACAGCGCTCTCCTGGCTCAGGGCTGCCGCCGCCGCCGCTCTCTGACAGGACGTCATTCTCAACTTCACTGACCTTATACTTCTACTTTCCAAGGCCCCGGCTCATGACAGCTGTCAGTTAATTTACTGCTTTTCTATTCAGAACCTTCGCTATTGTATAACCAAAATTTTATGTGCTTTCATATGGAAATATTATTATGCAGTGAAATACTGCGGACACTTCAGACATGGTTGAATCCCACATCACTCAGCGAGGCATATAAATGGCCTTGCCTGCAAAAAAAAGACCTATTGTGCAAATGGCTTAGAAGTAAAAGAGACAATCCACCAATTTTACATATCTAAGTCCATTTACTAGTAATAGAGAGCACTATTCAGCCACTGAAATCAGCTTTAATAGTAATGTCTTTTGTGTCTCTGGGGGGAGCTTTGTCAAATCTGAGAAAAAATAACCCTGATGATGTCACTCAGCGTGGGCGACTTGGAGACTACAGGTTTCTAACAGAAGGTCCAAGTTACAAACTGGAGGTGAGGGGTTTGAAAGAAAAACACATGGGTGTTATCCAAGGCTTAGTCATCCTCAACATTTGTTATGTAATAGTTTCAGAATGATGAAGACAGAACAATTATACACCAAATAGGATGTCGGCTCTACAGGATGATTTGTTTACTTGGTAATTATCATGTTTTTCCCAAATAATGTGCATATTTTTAGGTATTCTATTATCAAATGGCTTGAAAAATAGTGCATATATCTGCCGTAAATGGGACAAAAATCTCCCAGTAAGAAAGACAAATCTGCAGTCTTTTTCTGTCTCTAGCAACTGACTTTATTAGTTGTGCAATACTAAATTGTTGGAGTACTTTTGTAAAACTCTTTCCAACATAGTTCGATATTGGTACCAAAGCTACAATCTAACTATAATTCAATTCAATTCAATTCAATTTATTTTTGTATAGCGTCAAATCACAACAGAAGTTATCTCAAGACGCTTTATATATAGAGCAGGTCTATGACCGTACACCATAGTTTAGAGACCCAACAGGATCCACCAAGCGCACTGTGGCCAGGAAACACTCCCCGATTACTGGGAAGAAACCTGGAGCAGAACCGGGCGCAGGGCGGGCGGCCATCTGCCGAGACCGGATGGGGGGATAGAGGGGGATAGAGGGGGATAGAGAGAGAGAGAGAGAGAGAGAGAGAGAGAGAGAGAGAGAGAGAGAGAGAAGCAGCCACAATAGTAGCCTAGCAGCTGTAATAGCTAATACAAGTGACTATAAAGCGTGTGTGTGTGTCCTTTGCATATCTTGAGAAGCCGATCTACTTCATACTTGATGGGTGTATTGTTGGGGACTGAAGGATGTGCAGTGTTGAAGTTGGTTCAATTTGGACACACGACACGTTCAATAATAATAGCGCTCTGTGCAACAGCAGGGGCGAGGCTTTAGGGCGTGTCGTCAGCAGCGGGCCTTTACTGGCCGCGGCTCATTGACTGCATGTCACTCTTAAGCTGGATACATTACAACAAACCACAAACGTTACCACAAACGGCCACTGCACTAGTTGTAATTAAAAACACAACTGACGGTTCACAGTGCTCCAGCTGGCGATTGATTGAACAGACAACAAATAAAATAGTGCCATATTTTCACAGCTGTATGTGCACCAAGACCAGTTTGTTTGCATAATACACCAGCAAGTGAAATGGGGGCTTAAACTCGACTAAACAATGCTGAATTTGCAACCTGTAACTTTATGAATGATACTGAAGCATTCAACTAGCACAGAAGGCAGGAGGTTAACATACACTGGCTACAGGTAGAGGGCACACACTCACTTGTACAGCAGGGAGTGCATGTCCGGTTCATTTCCTCACCACCAGCGACCTGATTGCTATCATGCTTCTCCAGCCTCCTCCCCTCCACAGTAACATATTTCACATTTCAAGATTATCGTCTGTCTCTGTATTATATGATGATGACAGGGCAGGGAAGATGATTATAACTGAATCACCTACCATGCTTGAGCAGAAACTTTTCCCCCTCTGATTTTCTTGCACACTCTTTGTGATTATATTTAGCATTTATCTACTGACAAACTGTGAAATCCACTTCAGACAATGACATACATCATGGCCCTAAACCAAGGCCTATATAAAGGAGGCTGGGTCACGCGTCATATCTTCGGGGGTATAACACATTCGCAGTAAAATCTGGTCTGCACTCGCCGAAATTGAGCCAATCGCAACGCACTGCGCATGTGTCATACCCCAAGACCCATGACCGGCCGTGACCCAGCCTCCTTTTCAACAGGGAAGCTTATGTTTCCTGTGTTGTGCTTTCAGGGGAACCTGGATGTGCTTACATTATTTCCATCTCTGCTGTTTAGTCATCACTTTTCTAATCTCTCAGTAAACTGCCAGCAATGTAATGAAGAACAGGAGGGAATGGAATTGTTTGAATTAAATTCTATTCAATCTAAAAACCATCACCTTCTAAGCCGAATGACTTTTCTTTCATTTACAGTCTCATGAATAATGATGAGAAACAAAGCCATCAAGTAAAATGATCTGAGAACGACTAGTTCTGTCTGCCAGGTCTTCACAGCTGGTACAAATTACACAATTCAACGTGGCTGGCATCTGACTTTGCATTTTGTTACTTCTTACACAGCCATATTTACTTTGTATACAGTGTTTTTTACTCATTCATGAATCTGAATGTACTGAATGGAGAGGTCCTGAGAAGTAGTCACAGTACCATGACAGGCGCCTGTCAGAAAACATTATGTCCACCATCAAGCAGTGACATAAAGGGTATTGAAGCTAATGTCGTACACGACAGAAAAGTAATCTATTATTTTAAGGATATCTCCAGAACACTGCGGTGTAGAGACTTACGGCTGCTTCGTCACCGTTGTAGCTTTCCAACTCCGGTCTGGAGTACGGATCATGTGGATTCGGGTACGGTTCGCATCAGTTGTGAAAGCCGACCGTACCAAAACACGGAAGTGGACCGCTATTTAATGCGAGTAACGTTAGCAGTCAGCGAGTAGTTTTGAAAGGGCAGGCTTTTTTCAACGCCGCTGTAACTAATACGGTAGAGTATGCTAATATCAGTGTTCTTTATCACAAAGTGAATGAATGAATGTCTACACAGTTATTGAAGGAATGTAATTAAAGCACAATTTTGTCTGATCACGTATTATACATCCACCTTTGTGCAGAGTTCAGGACAAAACAAAGAGTTTCTTTTTTAACTTTAAGCCAAGAGCACATGAGAGCTCACCGAACGGGCAGGTAAAGTGAGAAAAGGTATGAGGGGTCATAGAAAATATGCAACACGCTCTCAGATGTCTCAAGAGCAGCATTTCAATGGGGCTTCAGCAGGGGGGCCGAGGATGAAGAGGAGGACAGAAATCGCTGATGCAGTCGATGGTGTCTTTTACCAAGATGACATTTTGATATGAAACTCTTTATCGAGATGTTTAAAATTGAAGATCAGCGGCTGGTAGTTTTGAATTGGAGCTTTCATGCAACATGCAAACAAAGCAGCATAGCTGCATTTCAGAAAGACACATGATGTGAGGTGACATTTAAAAGTGTTTCATTTTTTACTTTTTACATCGTAAAAATAGAGATTTTTCTCTGCTAAAACAGACCCGGCTAGTTTCGTTCACCAACGACTAGCAAACCGCTCCATGAACGACTCTTTTGGTTCTGTAACCTCTAAGCCCCCCCGAGGCTATATAGTAGAGAGAATATTAGAGATGCAAGGACAAACTGACAAGAAGGTGGGATAAAAAGTCTCAATTACAAATCTGTCTGCTACTTCAGCACCACAGACAGCGTCATGGATTTATCAATACACAGCACAGTTGGGGGCCGTACACGTTCACAATATCTTTGTTTTGACTCTTTTTACTCTAGTCAGTAAGGCGTACTGCTAATTTACCGAAATGTCATAATCATCGTATCGCAGCACGCGTGTTTTGGTTGCTTTGTGAGAGGAGTCGCGACAGTGGCTCAACCTCCCAAGCCAGCCCATTGGAAAGGCGTATGAATGACGCTGATGTGAATAATGCACGAGGTGTTTAGACTGCAATACTTTCTTGATTTCTGCGTGTCATTTGTACGCCGTATAGTCTACTGACTGCAATGTAAACACATCCGCATATCAATGCTATGGTAAGAGTTAATGACGTAGTATAAAAAGTGAGAAAGACCGTTTGGGTGTTTTGTTTAGTAAGTTACGTCAGTGATGATTGTCACATGTGGCATTTTCCATTTGTTTTTAGATGCAACAAGTGAACAGCCTCTCAGTCTACTGATATTTCAGAGCAATGGTAGGGGGCCATAGATTCTTGCACATACCTCTCTCAGATAAAGGGTCAATGAGTCAGACAGACTAGAACATATTCAACTAAACAACCGCTCTGCCTCTGCACTCTCTCTGCTACCAAGGGGTAGATGCATTTACACAGGCTTTAGGACAGATACTGTATATAATTAACTAAAAACTTGATTATATTGGAGGTTGACAACATGACTGACTGATCAATATTTCATAGAAGGCCAATAACGGTTGGGCATGTTGACAAACTCAAAAAAACTATCAACTCAAATTAACACCCTGATTCCAGAGTGTTTGAATCAATGAAATAAAGACACGACCACACATTTCAAAACTAATGAACTAGTAGGTAATGGTTTCATTTAATGTTAACAAAGTGCTTCTTGGACGAGGCAGCGTACGACCTTCCCTCCCAATATTTTCCAAATAGTGAAGCAGAATAAGGAACCAAAATTGAAAATGTCGGTTTCCCTATAATATATGCCACACATTCCTATTGATTGCGGCATCTGGGCTTCAGGCAAATGAAATCCATCACTCTTTGAGTGTGATTCTCTTTCTTATTCTCCTTTTTTTTAAAATTCAGAACCACATGTTTACCATTTTCTCCCTGAGGATATTGCTCTGAGACACACATATACATATAAATGTAGAGTATAATCACACGGCGGGCAGACACATCTACACACACAGATTTACAAACACGCAGCGCGGGCTGAAGACACATTAACTTGCTTCTCTGCGCGCCACAGATCAGCAGAAACAACAGAAGGACAGAATTCAATAAGGAATAAAAGCAATACTGACAGGTAATGCCCCCACTACACTTCACAGCCATTTGTCAATAAAGAAGCAATTACTAAAAAGTAGCAACCATTTGTATGCTGCCTGGGGATAGAGAAGGGAGGGGGGGTCTCTATAGATCTGTTGTGCTTGTCAGAGAGAAAAAACACACCGATGCACATCAAAAAAAGCACATTTGTAGACACAAAGGTATCTGGTCTGGAAAGGAAAGGAAAGAAACCAAATCCATGCACATCACACTTACAACTCTATTAACATAGACGACAGACACTCAGACATTAGTGCTGAGGGCTCCAAATCAACTGAACAAATGAAAGCAGTAGACGGATCAATACACAGCTAAGCTATTGACCAATTCAACGTATCCTCATGTCCGCATATGATATTTTACAAATAGCGATCAGTGCGCCAGTGCAGTGTCTTCTGTTTAGTAAACAAAACGACGTGGTTAGGTTTAGGAAAAGATCATGGTTTGACAGAAAAATAAAGTCCAACTTAAAAACCCAGCCCAGTTTTGCCAACTAATTTCCAATGAAAGTAGCGTGCAGCACTAGCTCCAAAGGTCGCCAAATCTAGCCAGAAAGGCGCCAAGTCGACAACACTGACAGTCCGTCCCTTCAGGCCTACATAGCGTACACTTAAACGGATATAGATTTTATTAGGTGAGCCTTTCTTTTGGGTGCCTAAAATATCTTTTGCTGCTGTCCTCCTTCCACAGCAATACATTGCTTTGCTCTCGTGCTCCTGTCTGCTTCTCCGAACTGGGGGCATGCCGACCGTCAACTACAGACTATGGATAAGTGCCTCATACAACCCCACTTCAAAACACCCAAACTATCCTTTTACAGCTCAGTCTCATGGTAAAGCATGTAACAGACCCGCCTGTCCACCGGAAGAAAGCGTGTCAGTGTCGCCGAGACGTGAATATCACACGCCTGTGTGAAGGTGCAGTGTTTTTTAGTTATGTTTGTCACGTGTTGTGGAGTGACGGAAGTCTAACTGCAGTATATAAAGTGAGAAAAAACATATATGGTGGGCGGATCCAACAAACGCAGGACATTCAAGCAGGAGACCTGTGTTTGAGAGCCGGTGTTTTGTTTTGTAAGTTAGGTTAGAAACGTTTGTCACATGTTTTCCAGACTGACGGTCAGTTGTTTCCTGTTTTATTTAGTTTATGTACCTATTTTTAAGCCAAACCATACTTAACCTAATTAAGTGTTTTTCTTGCCTGATCCTAAGGCAGTGGTTTTGTCGCCCCCTGCTGGTACCGCATGTTCATTCAGGAGTGTAATATTCACTGTCTCTGCGAGGCAAAACATGACACTGACACGCTGTCCTCTGGGGGACAGGCGGGTCTATTACACTGTTTGGCGTGATACTGGGTTGCCCATTTATGCATAAACGGTTTCTGTTGAGACAAGCTACATTAATGAATTGACAGCGCAGTGCACCGCTCTCTCTCTCTCGCTTCAATTCTTACCATTGAACACCAAAGATGGCTTCCATTAGAATGAATAGGATAAGATTGACCTCTTAATAAAAGTTACAGAGAACAAATCACCTATGGATGATGGGATGTATGTGTCCATTTTCAGACTTTGTACACACCACTGGATGTGTGTTCTGGTGTCAGACTGATACCATCACATACACACAAACAGTGTCAAACAAAGCAATTTCCAGCCAATTACAAGAGTCAAACAGAAATCAAATCTAATTTGGACTCACTGTTGTACAGCTCTGTTATTTCTGTTGCACCATTCTTCCTCCTGTTTACTTGTAGGTGCTGACAGTCAAGGTGCTTTTTTCCACATCATTCTCATTAAACCTAAAACACCGTTCTGCATGAACGACTTTGGACAGCAGTTATATTTAAGGGGAACCTGGACCAGGCACAGCTGCCACCCTGTCTGACGTTGATTTTAACTGAATGTCATGATGCTTATATACTTGTTTCATATAGCACATCATGGCTGCATCGCTCACTGTCTCCGGTAGTGACATATCTTCACAAAACAGGATGAAACAGCCTAATAAAAACTGTTGTTGTGACAGAAATGTTACATTCCAGGACTGTCTGGAAAAATACTGTCCTCCCTCAGCAGCTGTTTTGAGGTTTACTTTAGCAGGTGATCTGAAAGAGTTCAGTGGTCATTAGGAAATGTTGCTAATGTTGTTTCACAGTGAAACAATTATATTAAAACTAGGACTGTAATTTATTTAAATCACATAAATGTCCATGATTAATGGCAACGAATCGCAAATTAATCCCACATTTTTTATCTGTTCAAAATGTACCTTAAGTAAGTATTTAATACTCTTATCAGCATGTGAGCTGGCAAATATGCTGCTTTATGTAAATGTATGTATATATTTATTATTGTAAATCAATTAACAACACAAAACAATGACAGATATTGTCCAGAAACCCTCACAGGTACTGCAATTAGCATAAAACAATATGATCCAATCATAACATGGCAAACTGCAGCCCAACAGGCAACAACAGCTGTCAGTGTGTCAGTGTGCTGACTTGACTATGACTTGCCCCAAACTGCATGTGATGATCATAAAGTGGGCATGTCTGTAAAGGGGAGACTCGTGGGTACCCATAGAACCCATTTACATTCACTGATCTGGAGGTCAGAGGTCAAGTGTGATGGTGCACTTAAATGATGACTTTCTTTTTTGGTATACATGTTTTGAGAAATGGAAATTTTGTTACAGTAGTTCAAACCTCACAAGCTGCAGCGTACTGTATTGTGACCTTTGAGCTACTGTAGCAGAGCCGACAGGTTTTTGTCACTTTTATCGTCCACCTCTTTTTGTTCATCAGCGACAATGAAATTCACTAAATATGAAATCATGATTCAAATGAGAGCACGGAGAAGTTAGCATCCATCTTTACTGTGAGCTGGCCAAAGCCGTTGTGGTCTCATGAGGTGAAACACATTGTACACATGCTTTTTATGTCAAAAACACAACCTCTTCCATTTGAAGGCATCAGACTGTTCACATAAAGGACCGCTGACACTTCAACCCCAAATGTGCAGCTGCTCACTGAGAAACAGTGGGACTGTGCAAATATAAGTAGTGGTAGAAATGTGAAGAGAAGTTTCCATGGATACATGAAGAGGTTGACAAAAATAATTTGGCCTCAGGAGTTCAGGTGTTGTGATGCTATTAGAGCTGCTTCCTGCAATGGGGAATCAGCTTACAACAAAACAAAGCCTGTTATAAATAAATGAGTTTAAAACTTTGATTTGAAACTTCCTTCCCTTGAGTAGGTGGAGGTAAATGATCCTAGCTAAAATACTGCACTTGTACGACACTTTCTGACAACAGCTTCGGTGTTAACTGTTGTTGTAAATGTCATAATAGAAGGAAAACATTTTAATCAGTTGATTTCAAGGCTTTGACAGTAAAAAAAAAAGTGTTTTCTCATCCTTTCCTTGACTGGTGCCATTAGGGTGTGTGTGTGTGTGTGTGTGTGTGTGCGTGTGTGTGTGTGTGTGTGTGTGTACTGATTGATGCTTCATTGACAGTGTTCATGGGGGCTCTCCGGCTGATTGGATGCCAACAGACACAAACAACAGACACACATGCTCACAGCGATGTCCATGGGGGTTCTCTGGATGATTAGAGACAACCTCCACTGATTGCTCCTTTCGTGATGATTACCCCCCCCCCCCCGCCCCCGCCCCCTACCACCCTCACTCACCATCCGCACAAATACACACACAAAAAAGTAGGTAAACATTATAGCTAAGGTGAGTGATCATCAAAGAAAGTCTAACTCTTGCGTGGTGTTTTGGGGAGGCTGTGGTGTCGTGCTGAGTCTTTCCGTTTTATTAGTTGTTGCCTGTGTTTGGTGCAGCCTTGAAGCTTGTCAGGAAGTTGGCACAACTCTTGTTTTGGGCTTCGTGAGGTGACATTTGTTGTGCAGCCGATATGTTTGCAGCTGTGTTGTGCAACATTTTCTGTTTCCGGTCACTGCATGTAGTATTTCAGTGCATACTAAACAGGGGGTATGTGTTTAAAAACTAGCTACAGGTTTTTGGCTGCATGCCACCGTGTCACAGGACATTAGCTACAAGGAAATTACATTTTACAGGTACATGACATCAGCTTGCACACACCAGTGCTGTACTGTGTGTACACATTTGCACACACACACAATATCCAGAGACAAATGCCTTGTCCTGGCTAGTAAAGAGTTGCCAGGTTATGAGGCCCAATAAACATGTCAGGCTCACCAGATGGTCAAATAAAACAGTTTTACAGCTGCTTTGTTAGTGTGTGTTGACGTGTTTACTTCTGTGGGACTTTGTAGGTGTATATTTATCAGAGGCTGTTTCACAAAGCCAAAGTTTTCTTCAGGTGTCTGTTGTGCATGCAGGCGTGAAGATATATGCTGTCTGACCTCCAGGTTTTTAAAAGTAATGTGTCTGAGGATTTTTTTTTACCTCACTTCTGTAAGTTTTAAAAGTACTTTGTGGACTTTCTGACCGCTAGTGGAGCTGTTGATCAATGAGTGGGTCCCTGTATTGTTCACATCACATGTTCCACATGCACACCACTACAGTAGATCAGGTGATGTAATGTCTGGCGGCTGCAGAGGGCAATCACGCTGTTGGCAGCAACTGACTTCAAAAAAGGTAAAACTGTGTTTCGTACTAATTAGCAAATGATAACCATGGTAAACATTATACCTGCTTAACATTAGCTCTTTCATTGTGAGCATGTTAGCATGCTGATCTTAGCATTTAGCTCAAAACACCGGGGTGCCTAATTACAGCCTCACAGAGCTGCCCGCATGGCTGCAGTCTTTTAGTCTTGTTTTATCACTGTTTGGAATAGCATACCCAACAATCACAAACTAGAGAACCAGTAGAAGAGAGCAAGAAGACAGCAGCTGTGTTTTTATTCACATATTTTTATGCACATTTGATTATCACATTAGAAAAGCTATATGGAAATGCAAAATTTGGTAAAACTTCTCGTTTGAGGTGTTTTTTGCCAATGCATTAAACGGGATATGGAAACGTCTTTGCTTTATAAATTCTGACAAAGCAAACTTTTAATTCACATGACTGATCAGCTGTTTCTGCCGTCAGCATCTTCTCAGATATTCCCATAACGTGTGAATGTTTGTCTTTGTCTACCGGCAAAATGAAACATGGTCAACACTAGCTGACATGAAAGAACATCCATTTTTATATCGTACATGGCGGCCACCAAAGCGACTTGTTTTGTTTCCGGTTAACAACCCCCACTTCTTCTTCTTTAATGGCGGATTACAGCCACGCATACCCTATAGGGCCAACTACTGACCAAACTATGTTGTAGCCGAGTTTATTTTCTCTAAAGTAGTAGTTCTTTTTTGCAACATTTTAAAAGTTTGCTTAAAATTCGCTTGACAGTTGAATGGAAACACGGCCAATGTGGCTCCAGGTATCTGTTTTTTTTTCTCATCATTGAGATTAAAATCCTTTTTTAAGAGAGACCTGGCCAGGAAGGCATCATAAAAACAATATTACAACAGTAAATATAATACAGACAACATAAAACAGCCAAGAAAACGGTTTCACGCTACACAAAAGAGCACTGAGAACGTGTAGCCGGTGGACACACAGGTCCCTCGTAATAAATTAAAAAGATGTTGGTCGTTGTTTCCATGTGCTTATGACACTTTTATGAACGCTCATTAGACACACACACACACAGATGTGGTCATACACACCACACACATGTTGAGCCTTGAGATGCTGAGCTCTGTTAGCGGGTCGTATTTTCCTTTAAGTTCTTCCCCTCCAGCTCTTCACCGATTGGAAAATAAGAGTCAGGAGCTGAGGGCGTTCATTAACTATGCTAAAACAACTCTGAAATTACTCTGTCACAGGGGCAGAAAGAAAGAGGAGAAACTCGTGATGGAGCGATACAGAAGAAGAGAGAGGTGGAGAATAATAATGGTGTGATAAAACAAAGGTAGATGGGAGAAGATGAAGGGAAGGAAGAAGACGGAGGGGGGGGGGGGGGGGTGAGAGAAGATGGCGATGGTGCGATAGAGGGAGAGAATTAACTCCATCTATGGAAAGCTAATTTTCTCCCAATCTATCTTCCTGCCTAATTCCCTGACTGATAGAGATATGAGTCTGACTCCACCAGAGAAGTGAAAGAAGAGGAAGTAGGGATCAAGGTGGAAGTGAATAAGAGAAGGAGGGAAGGTGAGTAGAAGACAGACGAGGTGATAATTGGAAGTCGGTTTTGGCACTTTGACAAATCCACTTTCTCCAATCACACACACCTGCGGGGGGAGGAGGGGAGAGGTGAGAGATGAGAGAATGCCGATGAAAAGGAGAGGAGGGAGAAACAGCCTGGGGAAGATGAGAAAAGGAGGACGAAGGGGAATGAAGTGATGAGCATGAGAGGATGAAGTGGTAATAAACAGCTTTCAGTCGCTAACAAATGAGTCACAGGCAGCAATGAGATCAAATCTGACTGATTGACTGAGTACGTCAGCAAGAGTACAAACTGTCCCATTGATTTTGTCCTGATCAATATCCCTGAAAGAGCAGAGATGAGCGAGAACAGCCTGCGTTATGTTCCCCTTACACAAAACAAGCCCTTAATTCACCTAAAGTAATACATTTGTAATTCATTTAAGTGATAAACGTTTCATTTTGGTTCATTTAGCCGCACTGACAGGACTGACAGGCTCCCATTAAGCGGTATCATTCTAATTAGAATTGGGTCTAATTTTACTGTGGTGTTTATGGGGATACGCTCATCCAGACAGCCTCAATGAACGTCGACAGGGGGAGAAATGGCATTGATTAAAGACAATGGGTGATAAAATGTGGTGGAAATGATCTGTTCAAGAGACTTTGATGAAATATGAATACTTGAGCGCAGACTTGGAAAGCATATAAAGCGCGTTACTGTCATTTGGCTGGCTGGTATATAATACAAATGACACCCCGACCAGCATAAAATGTGCTCTGACTTCTCATCCACAACTCATCTCCATTAATAGTTGTGTTTAATTAAGACGGCTGCCGCAAAACTTTGGATAATGTGAAATAATCGTGGAAATTGTTTTTCTGCACAACCCATCAAAATGTAATGCTCATTGAGAGAGAGAAAAAAAAAAAGATTTTACTCTCAAATCTAAAATCTAAGCACTGATGAAATTAAGAAATCGGATCCAGATGTGTGGAACATGTGGAAGGGAACTAATGATTTCATTTAGTGGTTATTTTGTTGGTACTCCTTTCAACCTTGACAAAGGAAGCGCAGACCAGATCCACCTTTCACAATAAAAGCCCTAGACATCATAAAATCGCAGGAGAGTGTTTCGCATTTTCGTAGCGTTTATTTGCCACGCCCCCGGTGTGTAAAGGCCTTTACAGCCAGAGGACCTCTGTTCGTGTCCCGTGTCAAACCAAAAGTAAACGTTGACTTTATGCTTGTTACGTAATTTTGTTATGCTTTTTATGCAGCGTTACGTATGAAAGTCTGCTAAGGGCAGGTGTTATTATTATTTTACGTTGTTACGTTACGCTGTTAAGTTACGCTGTTAAGTTACGCTGTTAAGTTACGCTGTTAAGTTACGCTGTTAAGTTACGTTACGCTGTTACGTTACGCTGCTACGCCACGCTGCTACGCCACGCTGCTACGCCACGCTGCTACGCCACGCTCTTACGCCACGCTCTTACGCCACGCTGTTACGTTGGCAGAGTAGGTTTGTTCTCCAGATTTTTGGTGTGTAACAAGAAATCTAAACTAAACTTTTGACCATGAATTTTGCTAGAGAAATTTATTGCGCTGAGCGTATGATTCTTATTGATTTTAGAAACCTTGGTGACCTTGTGATTTTCCATTTAGTTTAATCAAACTTTACTCTTTAAACATTTTTTTTTTATCCATGCTAAAAATGATATTTAAAGTTTTGTAAAAAGTCAGATATCATATAATTTTGGTAAATATTTATGTTCTTCATATGATGAAACCTAATATATTGTAGTGACTCCCTGACCTTCCCTTTAGCGCTACCATCAGGACAACATTTAATTTCATTTTTAAATTAAAAAAATCTAAAAATCAAATACACTGCTGGACAACCCCATGATACTAAGGAGACAAACCTGTTTTTTTAATTTTTATTTAAATTATCTAATTGACGTCCCTTTAGCACCACCACCACCAAGATAACTAGAAAGGTTCAGAGTAATAGTCTCAAAGTAGAGTCCATCCTTTGTTGAGTTAAAATGTAATTTTGTGTGGCTAAATGAATATTGCTGCCTTTTGTTTTGAAAAGCTCAGTGGAGAACATGGCAGCAGAGTTTAGTCTTGGGAGATAAACTCCTTTGTCTTACAAAGACAGCTCGTTTTGGACTGTGGTGGCAATTATGGTAAAATATACACACTGCACAAGGAATGAGCCCCGGAGCAGGATACACACCTCTAAATATGCACTTCTTTCACCTCCATTAAAACTTTTTTTATTAGGTCACAGTTCATTTTAATTATTTCACAGTAATCTCACCTAAATGCCAGCACAGCTCTTCCCACCTTCAACCTAAGCAGAGGCCGTTAAATTACTGATGCTCGACAGTGGAGCCTTTCACAGCTTTGACAAGCCGAAATGTGAAATTTTAAGTTATATCTTTTTATTTCATCTATTCAATTTTTACTTTAGAAACACAACAAAGGTCAGCACTACAACAGAAGCACCACCACCAGGCATTATGTCAGAGTAGATTAACAGGCATTTATATACACACTCACCTATTGAGTTATCGAGCACAAGCCAAGTCACTGACACGGGCTATGCCTTATTAATGCTGAGTCAGCAAATTCTGTCTTTGTCGACCCCGTACAGGAAATCAGTGTCTCCTGATTGTACACGTCCGTGATCAAAGGAGGTTAATGAGGGCATTGTTCAATCCATTACAGACAGCAGACAGGCAGCATTTGGAGTAGAAATCTAGTTCAAATCCACTCAATGCAGTTATAATAATCTACCTTTGTTTGTAAAAAAACATACGGTATATATAACCAATACAAACACATCTTAATGCAGAATATATCCAAAAAGTTAAAGCTGCAAGAATTGAACTTCACAGCCAAAAGCCTTCAAAACAAGCTGACAAATGCACATCTCTGACATATTGGTCTTGTTTAGCGTTCACTACGTGCCTCACTATACAGGCTGTCCTCACTCCCAACGCGTCAAATATGGCTGCTTGGTCAGTGGCCATACAAGACAAACTATGATGCTCTACGTACCCCTTTAGCATCAGTTGTGCATGTGAAGAACAGAGGAAGTCAGGTGACGTAGTATAAAGAGCGACAAAGTCTGCGTAGGCAGGTCGGGGTGGATGGATGGTTCAAACAAACACAGAACCTTCATCCAGGAGACCTCTGTCTGTCCCTGAGCATGGATATATTAAAAAGAGAACCAAAAGTCAACATTGACTTTTTTAATTTACGTAACTACTAATGTTATGTGACAAATATACTTATTTTAACTCAAACCTTGATCTTTTCTTCAACCTAACCAAGTAGTTTTGTTGTTCACAATGTCAACCAGGTGTTGAAGTATATCGGACTACCTTGCACATTTAAAATTGGCGCTAAAGAGGTAACCAGTGTGTTAAAAAGTCACACCAAGGGGTCCTGACCAAGCATCCATATGTGTAGACTACTTTGTGTTTGCCATTTAGAAGTGTTGTCTAGTGAGACTCCAGCAAAAAAAGCTTTGAAAAATGAATGGTGACTTATCACAAGGTAATTACAATGATGGATTGTAAAGCCAGATTTAAAAAAAAAAAAAAGGTAATTTAGACGACTGCTAGGTGAGAGTAGACTCCAAAACATGTTCTTTGACTTCGCCGCCTGATACAGTTTATAAGTGTTCATTACAACAAATACTGTAGAATTCATGAGTAGTGAGAAGAAAATAAGTAAAAACTAAATTGGACACAACCATTACTGGGTCAAAAAGTTGTTATGGTTAACAAACTCCTAGCAGACATTATAGCATTCATTTGGAGTCGTGTTCCTGTCCACCACAGATGTACGTCCAATATTCACTCTGAACTTTTGAAAGGATAAAAATGTGTGATTAATTTGTGATTAATTGACAATGAACAATCATGTGATTAATCGCAATGTAATCGATTGACAGCTCTATTAAAAACATATCTGACTCTTTATCAGAGCTTGTTTGCTAATAAATAGCTGCCAGAAATTATGAACTAAAAGGGAGTAAAAAGTTCTGTGCAAGCTGCATTACAAATGGCATATTTTGCTTTAAACAAAGTAATTTGATTCTTTGTCTTGTATAATAACTATTGAGTAGCGGAGCCTTAACTAAATCAGATTAATAAAGAGCTTTCCAAACCGTCGTTTGTCTGATAGAACAGTGACGCCTGAGCATGCAGCGAGATAACACCATGTAACACAGAGCCTTAACAAAAAGGCGTTTAAAAGGTATTACCTCTCAATGTTCTCTTTCCATCTCTACTTTTCCTCACCACCTACACTCCTACCTCCATCTGCCTTGATTTTCCATTTCTCCCTGTCATCATGCTGTTCTTTCTTCGTGTGCGTGTGGAGGAACTGATGGATGGAAAGACCATTACAAGTAGCAAAATGTAGCACTTTTTCCTCTCTCATCTCTTTTCCCTCTCTTCACCATCTCTCCTCCTCATCACTTCTCCCCCACTTTCACCTCATCTTCCCCCTTTTTTTCCTCTTTCATCGCTGTACTGCAGAGAGAAGGAGGGATGCTCGGAGAGATGATTAAAACAAAAAAAAGAGGAAAGTTTTGGGTCTGGTAGCAAAGTTCACCTCTGTTTCTCTCTCCCAGCAGCAAGGGCTAATGGATTAGTTCAATGTGCTGATTTCTGCAGAAAACTGCTGTGTGTAGTAGAAAGTGTGGAGACATCCCCCACGATTTCTTTCTTACATCACTTGTTGGAGCCTTGGGCTTTTTATCTAGAGTGTATGAATGTGTGTGTTTGTGATTCAGCGTCGCTCTTACAGGCGGTCTTGATGTGTGTGTTTAAGCGACAGAGATCTCGATATAGCACCATGAAAGAGGCAACGCTCTACTTTGTTCCATTATGGCAGAAACACACATAGCTGCTTAATAATACATACCAGTTACCGCCACCTTTCCCATTCTTTCACATAGAGAGAAGCGACAAATGACAAAACAGGGATGAGAGGGTCAGAGAGGGAAGACGCTTGTTGTGCCACTCCGAGAAAACTGCTGACACTTCAGATCGGCAGATGGACCGAAAGAGGCCTTTTATGATCCTCTTTGTATCCCGATCTAAAAACAAGTTTCTTTCAGTGTCCCCCAGTCCATTTTCTTTAAAATACATACACCAAATGGGTTACAAATGGGTCGGGGTGGATGGGTGGATGGGTGGATGGGTGGGTCAAAAAAACACAGAACCTTTTCCCAGGAGAACGCTGTTCATGTCCCGTGTGAAACTTGAAGTAAATGTTGATTTATTTGTCACATAACTTCTGTACTCAAATTACGCCACTTCCGAAATGATTTTAACCCAAACCACAATCTCTTCCTAAACCTAATCAAGTTATTTCCTCTGAAAAAGGAAGTTTATTTTGAAAAGACTGGAGTGGCAATTGACACGTACGTCACGCTTTGCTGGACATTCGTAGGAGAACGCACTGAAATGAGGAATAACTTTCCTTAACATATCATTGTTGTTTGAGGATACGTTGACCTATGATGTGATCATTTGAATTATAAAGATAAATATTAGGTGCACTGCATGTTGTAACAGGTAACAAAGTCTAATGGTCAGATTTGAATATTTATTTTTCATAAAACAAGCAGAGATTCTCCCAATACTTGTTCCACTCTTCCAGTGCCATTTAAAGATTATTTATCAAGAAAAGACAAACAATATCCTGAATCAAGACAGAACTAGGCAGATAGAAAATGATACCGGCATCTTCCAAAATGGACATTTGGGCAGACAGCTGTCATGCACTCTATTTAAACTATCTTGGGTGTCAACATATGCAAACATGTTCACACATCCAGTTGGCACATGAAGTACAGAAACTTAAAGATATGGAGAAGCAGAAAGTATAATTTGCATGAATCTTAAATAACTTGTTAAGACTCGTCTTTTGGCACAGTTGTGGACCTGTCTCCGGACTTAAACAACGTCCTATAATTCAATGATAATACCGGTCAGTCTCGTGAATGAGAATTCTTGCATTTGTCCAGTCTCCAGTATGATATGGTTCTCTCACGTTCAGTATAATCATCTAAAATTGCCAGCCTCTCATTTAAGTGGCCTACCAACTACCAACTCCGAAGCTGGCAGTGATATTGAACTCTTCTGTCTTTGCCAGTTTCACCAGAAGTGTCAGAAAGTTCATGATATATATGCAAATGCAAATCAGTATAGTGTGTTCTTGCCAGAGTGTAGAATGAAGATATGAAGAAAACTTTTTTCAGTGGGTTTTCAGTTAATGACAGTTAATTGTAACATTTGGTCGCATAAAAATGTCTTATTCAGCGTTCGGTTGTACTTAGAGACAACAACTCAAGCAACATATTTTAAGTTTGGTGTTATCAGTGCAGATATTTCAGGGCGAATGCTAAGAATCCAGGGATTCATAAATTTACCTTGTCCGATGATGTATACTTGTAGCTTAAACACTACATGAGTCAAAACACCATATATAATCCATGGTACTTAGAGAGGACAGACATAATGTTCCCTGTAATGGATAGATAACATTCTGAATTCACAGCTCCAAGAGGGGACAAGCATCTATATTTCATCCAACAGCGATGCAGAGCTGAGACACTGGGTAAGTGGGGGAGAGAAAAGAGAGGGGACATGCATTCATATTTCATCAGAGAGACACTTGGCTAAAGCAACCGGTAAGTGGCAAAAAGAATGGGACTGAAAGAGAAAGGACATGCATCCATATTTCATCATAGAGAGATGCACATAGTTAATAAAACAGGAAAACAGTGGAGGATGGGGACAGCCAGCTACAACTCTTGGGATCGTCAATAAATAGGCATGAGGGACACTTTTAGAGGAGGAGGAGGAGGGGTGAAGCAGAGCGAGGCATGCATCCATATTTCATCAGAAAGAGGTGACTGAAATGGCTGCTAACAGGTGGGTATCAATATAGAAACATCAAGACCACTTATGACAGCGGGAGAGAGGGGCACAGAGTGCTGCAGGGAGGCAGAAGCATATCTAAAAGCTGATAACTGCCTCTATGAATATAGACACATCCACAGTGACATTTATAGACAGCCATTAGACTTTAGGCTGTTACTTTGTTGACAGTTTAAGACATCCATTTGCTCCGGTGCTTGGTGTTTTTTTTTGTGCTTTGCAGAGCTTTAAATGTACACAGGTCATATAGGTGCCTGTGGGTTACCGCTAAAGTTTTATTAGTGTTAGATAAAAGCACAACTCAAAGGCCAGGCAGGCAAAGTCAGGTCTGCAACAGTTGCTTTTTTTCATTGGAATATAAGGAGCCGTGAGCGAGAACTGTCTCCCTCAAATGCCAAGTCATACTCCTACATGTTGATGTGATAAAACTGCACCCACCAAGATAATAGCTGAGATCTCTGAATGGCTAGTGAGGTGGCTGAAACAAAAGACAGAGCAGTCACATGATCAGCTAAATCAAGCTTGATTTATGCTTGTCGCATCCGTAATATTTGGGGGCTTGTCCGGGAATCTTCAAAAAGTAAAACCGGGTGGAAAAGAGGAAATGAGGAAACGGAGGTTGATGCAACAGCGAAGAATGTTTATTTAACTAAATAGAACCAAAACTGACAGCTACAAACTCATATCCACAACTTAAAGTACTTAACTAAAGACAAGCTTACTGACAAAGTAAGACAGCTAGATAACTAGAAAAACACCTCCGTTTTACGGTATTCCTTTTCCACCCGGTTTTACTTGTCATTGTTACTCCCCCATCCCCTAGCGTTAAGCGGGGTCATAACAGTACAAACCCAAAATTCAAGTATGAACCTGGAAATGAAAATGATATGTCCACTTTAACTTCCATATAATTCCTTATTTGGTATACACTATAAATAAAAAAGGCAGTGCATTGAAGTGAGTATCTTTCCTCTTATAGGACCGTCACATGTTCCTTCACATGTTCGCTTTCTCCCACACTCCCATGGTGTATCACCATCAACGCTCCAGAGCAGAACAGATCTGCCGTTTGAAGTAACACCTCTGCTTTCAATCGAACGGATGGTTCTCTCAGTCCAGCCTTCACAGCGGGTTCACTTGACCCGGCTCGCGGCCGAGTCGATTTTTAGACAAACATTCAGCCGTTTACTGAGCTCCCAGGGTGCTAATGTACAGCCATTAACCACGGTCCAACACACAGACACACACTAGGGAACACACACACACACACACACACACACACACTTATAAGCACATAAAATAGACCCAAGACATGTTTTTTTTTCTGCTAAATGATAAAACACGCTCATACACAAAGAATAAAATCCTACAGTTCATAAATGTGCACGTCCTCTATCTTTCTCTTTTCAAACACACACAAACACACACTCTCACAATCCCCCTGCAACTTGAGATTGCCCTCTCCACTCCAGTGCATTGTGGGTACAGCATTGACTAATCGTTGTGTCACAAGTGTACCACGCTGCATCTCTCTCCACTAATGTAATGGCTCAGCGTTTGTGTGTGTTTGTTTTGTTTCACAGGTCGCAGCAACTCTCCTCCTCGTCTAAATGCAATGTTTCTTTTTGTGTTGTGCGAGTGTGTGTGTGTGTCAGTATTCATTTATTTGTGTGCTTGTGTGTACAGGTGTGTGTGTGTTGTGTTTCTTTGTGTGTGTGTGTGTGAGTGTCATTGAGGGGAAATGAGGGCTCCTTATTTGGCCTGACAGGGCAATGAGCCGCTGAGACGAGATGAGGCTTATTTATCGGGCTCCGGGCCAGTGTGTGTGTGTGTGTGTGTGTGTGTGTGTGTGTGTGTGTGTGTGTGCCCCTCAGACTAAAACGATCACAGTGGTGCAGTAGTGCACTCTCGTCACTGAGTGTGCTGACAACATAATTGGTTGGCCTGGCATTTCAATTCACCACTGTGAGATTGCTGTGGGCTACTCCGCTCTCGGCCCCGTTAGCCACTGCTGCTAATAATCCGAGAGAGAGAGAGAGAGAGAGAGAGAGAGAGAGAGAGACGGCGGCCATGGCAACGGTCTCGCTGTCCACTCTAGACGAAGCTGATTTATTGTGAAGGATATGAAATTTACATCAAAACTTTCTTTCTTTTGCTTGTTCATTCCTCTTTGCCTATTTGTTTTGTTCCTTTTGCCCGTTACTCTCCCCATTAGTACAGAGTAAAACAATCTCTCTTAACTAGACGGCCCTCAGCAGGGAGGCAAAAGGCTTGAAACAACCTACGTGTACGTTTTCTTGGCAAGTGACCTCTTGTTATGTGAGTAATGCCTGTTTTCTCTTGATAGGATGATGGAAGTAGAGTGATAATATTAGGGGGGACCTCGAATAGTCGACTATTCCATGATTCGATCAAAGGAGACTGATTTGACTGCCAGTCTCACAGTCGAATCATTGCAGTGGTGGTAAAATGTGGTTGCTAAAGGATAGCGACTGATATAACACACACACACACTACACCCCACTAAACCCTCAGAGACACTGGGCTGGGCTGTAGTTGTATTTTAACAGCAGCTCCGACACTTTCTTGACCTCTTTTGTTGTTTTAAATTAGCCAAATAAATAAATGATAACGACCACTAGGGGGTGCCAAAGTCTTGAATTTTGAAATTATATGCATGGTGATTTGTAAAATAAATAAAAAAAAACGAATAACATAATTTAAATGTAACTTTTTTTAAATAAACTTTTCTACATAACTCTGGTAATGAATGAAACATTAACATAAGTGGATGGTTAATTTGAACTATTTCACAGCAGCAACCATGTATTCATCCACTGCACAATGACCTTGTGTCTTCCATTCTTGTCTATATATTTTCTACTCATTTTACACTAAACATCAAAATATAATAACTGAAAAGTAAAAACTAAAATAAAATATTCAAAAAAACTTAATCAATTACACTGTTTTCTTCTGTTGTGCAGTGTTTTGAGTTTCACGTCTATAAGGTCAGAGGTCACCTGCTTAGTCACGCATCTACAAACTGTTCCCACACTGTCCTCGTCTGTCTCTCTGTTGTCCTGCGTTATTGCCATCAACACTGCTGCTCTTCACAGTGGTTTGATGAGTGTTTTAACATGTTTGTGTGTGTCTTGTTATCTGCGCTGCTCGTCTCTCAACACCTCAGTCTGACACCAGCGGAAAGAGGACTGGACTACATCTGTAGCCACGTTAGTTATCTGTAGAGAAAAGGGGTTCCTTCTCTTAAAAGCTTTAAGCCTTTGATGCTGTAAATTATCATAATGGGTTTCCATCACGCTATGCATTTTGTTTTGAAAGCTGACGTTGAAGCTGCAGTGGGTAGAAATGAAGCAAATATGATTTAAATAAGATATTTCTCCTCCAGTGCTCCAAACTACATCAAGATGTCACACACTGGAGGAAAACAACCCATCAGAGTTGATCTGAGGTCTGCTGTCCAGCTGCCGTCTATGAGAGCCGGCTGTCAATCAAACTCCAATCAAACAGTCAAACTAGGCAGCGCTGATCAAATATGAATCAATATTTTGTTACTGTAATGCCTATTTCTCTCCTCAGATGTTGTCAGAAACATCTTGTTGTGTACTGTTTAGCTGTAAAATGAGAAAGTTTGTGACCCAGCAGCCATGTTGAGATCTGCTGAGGTAATACCAAGCACCGCCCACCAGCCGGAGCACAGCCAATAGGAACGCTCTTTCTCTAAAATGACCTGTGATTGGCCAAAGTCTCCCGTCATGAGCTAGATTTTTTTTAAGCCTGAACACAGAGCCATGAGAAGGTGCAGAAGTTTAGTTATCTCTCAGGACACTTGAATTATGCTGAAAGTTATTATGGAATTTTTGATGCCAACACCCTTCTGCCTACTGAAGCTTTAAGGTTGAGATACAGCTGCTGCATGTACTGAGGTTAAATCATCACTGTGCAAAATATTGCTGCTGTAGAATATTCCCCTTCAGTAATAACACCAATATTTAAAGGACAGGTGTGAAATGAAATAAGCACACAGAAGAAAAAAGCAGCTGGAGACAGTGTGTAAGTGATGAAGTCATCAAGAGAGAGATGGAATGAACAGAGAGGCGGTTTGAGGGAGGAGGAGAAAGGTGACACAGAGGAGAGGAAAGAGGAGGAGGAGAGAGCAGAGAGATGTAACAATGAGGAGACACGAGGAGGTGAATTAGAGCCCGAACTAGGACAGCGTATCCCTGGGCAGCCATGCGTGTCTGTTGTAAAATTCATCAGGTTTGTGTTTGTGAACATTGGCGCCCTTAACGCTGCCTCTGCCTCTCAATTATGTACAACTGGAAGTAGACATGAATATAGAATGACCTGTAACTAAATGCA
Source organism: Sebastes fasciatus (assembly GCF_043250625.1). Lineage (NCBI taxonomy): Eukaryota > Metazoa > Chordata > Actinopteri > Perciformes > Sebastidae > Sebastes > Sebastes fasciatus. The sequence continues at coordinate 33,638,383 of NC_133803.1, forward strand.
GATGCCACGAAAACACACACAAACACACACACACACACACACACACACACACACACACACACACACACACACACACACACACACACACACATACAGTCTCATCCATCTCAGAGTAAAGTTACTAATATGTAAATGGAAAAGAGAAAAGACACTTGACATGCATTTTAAAAACTGTTTGTAGACAAGCTGAGCAGAGACACTGTCTGGCAGACTTGTATTTGATTGGACAACCAGTTCTCACTCCCAACTCATCAAATACCGACGCTTAGTCAGTGGCCCTCAGCATCTGATACCGACGCACCCAGGCACACTTTAGCGTATGTATGGGACGCACCTGGCTTTCAACTAACTCCAGTGTAAACCCATCTGCATCAATATTATTTTTTAATATTTGCGTTCTCTGTGGAAGTACTCAAGACTAAACAGGAGTTTGTGTAACAGTCATTGTGAAACTTCTATTTTCATTGAGAATGAAGAAACAGTTGGTTAGTTTAGCTTTAATAGGGGGAAACAGCTAGCCTAGCTCTGTTCAGAGAATGGAAAATACACCAAATAGTACCTCTAAAGATTACTAATTAACATGTTTTCATGTTTAACTGTAAGGTTAATATGAAACAGTAACTTCACATAAAGCTCCACACGAGTATGGTGCAGATCTTCTCACCTAATTCTCTGCAAGAAAGTAAATAAGCATATTTCCCAAAACTATTGGTAGTAGAGTCTCTCATTTTGTATGAAAATTGTGTTATATTATCCACCACCTGCTGCTGAGAAATCTTCTCAGCTGGACTGAAAAACATAGTAGTGAATGGAATAGCTATCTGGTTGTTCCTACGGTATACCTGCCATCACTGGGATTGACTTTACTGGACCAATTTATACGTTTACCCGGCTGCCGATTAGTTTCTAACATTCTTGTTTCATTTGGTTTTGAATAGGGATTCATTGAAAGTACTTGGTGAGAACAATTTAATAATATGAAGGATGTCTGATGAGATTAACATTTACACAGAAGGACTGATATACGTATATACACAGTATGTCATAAACCCATCACGATGAGTCCATCACTGCTTATTTTGATTCAGGACAAATAAAGTAAAAATAAAATGAAACTATTATTTTGCTGAGTGCCATTTAGTTTAGATGATTTGCATTTGGTAATACAGTCATGGAATACATATGTTGTTTGGTTTATTTTTTTTCTTTCCGTATTTCATGACAAAATAGCCAAAAAGAAAATGATCAAAAATAGTCACTTGTTCCTTGTTCTTTGGCCCACGGTGCATCTTTACACCAAATTTCATTCAAATCTGTTAACTGGTTTTGAGATATGGTGCTAATGAACAAGTGGGAGAAAAAAAAAAACACAACCTCCTTGGCAGAGCTAATAGTGCTAATTTGATGTAAATGCACTCACAACACTGGAATTAATTGTGCTCTTAATTCATTTTGGACAGGAAACGTAACCCAGCACTCACAAGATGAAGTAATACATGACTGAATTAATGACTAAAACTGGATCAGGGTGAAACATGTGGACAAGTCACCGACTAGGTGCCATCATGTCAGCCTAATCCCTGTACACCTTCTGTGTGTGTGTGTATAAAACGGATAGCGGTTGTCAGCCCAGACTAATATCAACTCCCACATGAACTGTTAATGCCAGACCAAGGACAGCATTCACACACACACACACACACACACACACACACACACACACAAAGTCACAAACATCACACACAATATAAAGCCGGTAGATCATTAATCCATTCTACAGTCTATTTGGAGGCCACTGTTGATGGAAAAAGGGAGAGACAGAGTGAGACAGACGAGGGGAAAAAAAGATGGAGAGAGGATGAAACAAAGAATGAATGAGGCAGAAAGAGAGGCAGTTATATAATACGAGCTGGTGTAATATAGTGGAGTGAATTTACAGCAACGTCACAGAGCCAACAGAACAAAGAGGAGAGGAGAGGAGAGGGTGAAAACAGAAAAGAATGATGGAGAGACAGGGACAGAAGAGACAGAAAAATAGTTTACCACCAGGCAGCAACCTCCAGTTCTGAAAATGAAGCCAATGCAGAAGTGCATTAAACTAGCATTCATTCTAACGGCTAGCAGGAGGCGACTCCTCTGCAAAGTCTATCAGACAATGACCCTACTTCTCACTTGATTTATTACCTCTGGTTCTAAAAAAACAAGATGCTGACAGCCAAAAGCCAAGATGGCGACGGCAAAAATGCCAAACTCAAGGCTTCAAAACTGTAGTCCAAAAACCAATGGGTGACCCACCGTGATGACGTCCACTTCTTATATACCGCCTATGGGTTACAAAGATATGGATATACCTTAAGGATGTAAAATCATTTTTAGTTTGCATAATATTAAATCTTCTTATTTTGTACCTTTGTAAATGTGTCCATGTTTACTGTTTCCATAATAACTCTCTGGTGCAGATTATCATCCAACAAGAAGCGCTGCATGTTTGTAATGAGCCCGGGTCATAGGGCCAGATTAAATGTACTCAGTTACATGTATAAAACTTTATGACCCTTTACACGGATCTTACAATTAAAACTTTTAATGAGTCTGTTTCCAGGGTGCAAGACATTTTTTTTTTTGGCGCAAAAGGTTTAATAAGCCGTTCTGTGCTGTGTGAGTTTAAAGCTCTGTAACTGTACCAGGAGCAGCTGTACTTGTTTGAAAAAACAACAGGCACGACAACAACAGAGCACAGACAGGGTGGTGTGTGACATCACCAGCACAAAGAAACCGCAGGAAACAAAACTGTACACAGAAAACAAAATAAAAAGCTTCTGTTGATAAAAGAAGTTCACTTAGTTTGTCAAGAGAAAGGGGGGGGGGGGGGGGGGGGGGGAATAACAAAAGCAGGACTCATTAAATCCCCCGCTCAGGTGTTTTCCCGTTAACCTGATTAGACCTCTGCTGTGGACCGACTGTGTGAGCACGTAAAGACTGCTTGATTGGCATCTGTCAGCGCTCATCACTCTCCAGTTTTATTTCACCTGTTAGGATAATGGCAGCTTCTATTTATCCGTGCTGGATACAGAGTTACACACCAGCAAGGATGCTGTGGTTCACTTTAATCACCTGTAATCTCTTCACAGCGTTTTAAGGGATGCCAGAGACAGCAGCACCTAATCCATTTGGATTTAGCCACGACAAGCTGTGTGAAATAACACGTGTTGTGAAGTGTGTTTCGTCATTTCTAGTCTTCATGTGTTGCAGAATGGAGTAGAACTACTCCTTTGTTCACAACAGACAATAAGACTAGTCATAGTGAAAGCACAGGTGTTACTAATAACATTAATTATGATCTGTTATATACAGTAAGCCACGGCAGTGTGGCAGGATCCTGAAACTGAAACTCTTTACTTGTATTATTCTCACCTGTGCTTCTGACATGTCAAGATACCTTCCATGGAAATACTATAGCTACGGGTATAAAACAAGATGGCGATGGCCAAAAACCAAGTTGGCGACGACAAAAATGCCAAACTCAATGCTTCAAAACCGTAGTCCACAAACCAATGGGTGACTGTTTTATAAAAAGAACTTTTTTTAATCATATTTGCTCCATTTCTCTCCACTGCAGCTTTAATGAAACTAATTTGAAACACCTGAGTAGATGTCTATGTGGAACGGGGTGAAACACATTCCCTTCCCGTCTCAAATTGACCTGCCTCCTTCGCTTCGCTTCGCATAATCTGATTTAACTTTGATACGTGTAAGATGTCCGGCCAATTTGAGAGACAGGTCGGATTAACCTCTCATTCAGGAAATATTGTTTTTAAATATTCACAGATCCCACCAATCCATTTATGAAATTAAAAAAACTAAAAACAAAACATCTAGAAAATAATGACAAATATCAGCAAAGAAATGAACGAAGGATTAGTGAAGTATTAACTGATAATTACAAGTTTCAAAATCTGCAACAAAGTCCTGATTATCTAGATTATTAAAAACGCAGCACCTTTCTAATTCATTTGGCTCACTGTCAACATTAATATTCATTTTCACATCCTCTTGAAGTTTCCAGGTCTCATTTATTTCGTTCACAAACTCGATCATCATTCAATCATTTCTTGCTTCTGTGATTCCAGAAATCGATCTCAGCGCTGCTGTAGGACATCTTGAAGGACTTCCCGATTCCTAAAATGCATCTCGAGGAGCGAGGAGGCTCGCCAGAGGAGCTATAAATGATGATACACCTGTGTATCCTTTGCGGAAGTGTTTTTGGCACCAGCGATGTATAAAAGAGGCGTGGCAATGCACAGCTGATGCAGTTGTGACACACGTCATATGTAATTGATGTCGCTTTAAAATGCCGGCTCTGAGGCGAGGATGTCTCATTTGTTGAATGCCTGTTGCCTCGACTCCTCTTTACTCGCGTCTCTTCCTCGTTTCCTCCGCTCGCATCTCCCGACGTGAAGAAAGGAATCGAGGATGTATAAACTGGGAAATGGGAAGGGTCCAAAGTAAAATCCAGAATATCATTTAAAATCGTCCTCCTCACCTACAAAGCGCTAAACGGTCAGGCCCCATCATATCTAAAGAGCTCATAGTACCCTATTACCCCACTAGAGCACTGCGCCCCCAGAATGCAGCAGGGTTACTTGAGGTTCCTAGAGTCTCCAAAAGTAGAATGGGAGACAGAGCCTTGAGCTATCAAACTCCTCTTCTGTGAAACCAGCTCCCAGTTCCAGTCCGGGAGGCAGACACCCTCATTTAAGAGCAGGCTAAAGACTTTCTTCTTTGATAACGCTTTTAGTTAGTGCTGCCTTCGACCAGCCCCTAGTTCTGCTGCTATAGGCCTAGACTGCCGGGGGACTTCCTATGACACACTGAGCTCCTCTCTCCTTCTCCTTCTGTATATATTCATGTCCCATTCATGCATGTTACTAACTTGATTTCTTCCTCGGAGTCCTCCGGCTCTGCTCGAGGTTTCTACCCGCTGAATGGGGAGTTTTTCTGCTCATGGGGGATCTCTTGTTGGGTCTCTGAACTATAGAGTACGGTCTAGACCTGCTCTATATAAAAAGCGTCTTGAGATAACTTCCGTTACGATTTGACGCTATATAAAAATAAACTGAACTGAATTGAATTGAATTGAATTGAGATGTAAAGAGTGAATGCAGTAACCATCACAGCTCCCCTTTGTTGTGTTATTTATTTCTTCACTCGCAGCTTTGAAAATGATGTCAATACAAAAAGACACACATGTACTGTTTGTTTGCTTTCATTACATCTTCTGTAATGACGGATTATACTTTTAACACATTTGTTTACAAGTTGTTTTTCCTGCTGTTAGAAGGCTGAAGACTGAAGAGGACAAATTGCTGCAAGTGAAAATCATTGTTGCATTAGTGACGAGTCACGCTGTGAAAACAAGTTCACACCAGTGTGACGCTCTGATGGCATCGTCACTTCTAAGAGTCTAAGAGGAATTACAAACTTTGTGTTTTCCTTATTTAATATTTCATTTCACAGCTTTGATGTGACTACTTATCACAATATCTGTAACTAGACGAGGGTAAATGAAACAAAACAGAAGACACACCCATATTCACATACACGCTGATTACTGCAGTGAAAAGTAAGGCCATGGAGCTCTGGAGGTGGATATGTGTCAAGTCATGTGCTTTTAACGCCTCACAACACATCCCATTAGAGCCCTACGCGGGATTGTTTTCTTAATATCTTCATTTCTTACTATTCTCTTCAGTCTGATATTGCCTCCACTGTAACCGATTTCCGCCGGGGGTGGGGGAGTATGTGAACAAATTTGCCATATAGAGCAGCTACACTAACGTGTTGAACTATGTCAACATAGCCTTTTTCCTAGCGACAATGTCATACGGCTGAACGTCTCTACAGCAAAGCGTACGCAAGTACACATTTCTCGGTAGTATCTTGTTGATATGTGCAGGAAGAAGTGCTTTATGAGGAGAACGGAGCAGGTGTGTCGCCTCAACCCAAAGGTGCCAGATTGTGTCAGTTATAGATCAATACTTTTGCACATTTGTTGCAACTAACAGTCCAGGTTAAAGTATATGGCAGTATATTTTTGGGCATCATTGGGCAAAAATTCCATAATAACCTTTCAGCATATTGTAATTCAAGTGTTCTGAGAGAAATCTTCTCCACCTCCTCATGGCTCTGTCCCATGACGGGAGACTTGGCCAATCACAGGTCATTTCAGAGAGAGAGAGCGTTCCTATTGGCTGTTCTCCGGCTGGTGGGCGGTGCTTGGTATTTCCTTAACAGATCTCAACATGGCTGCCAGGTCACAAACTTTCTCTATTTACAGCTGAACCGTGCACTACAAGATGATTCTGAGAACATCTGAGGAGAGTAATAGGCATTACAGTAACAGAATATTGATTCATATTTGATCAACGCTGCCTAGTTTGACCGTTTGATCGGAGTTTGCGAGTGATTGACAGCCGGCTCTCATAGACGGCAGCTGGACGGCAGACTCCAGATCAGCTCTGACTGGTTGTTTTCCAGTCACAGATATCACCTGTCTCATGCACTACTGTCAAGATATAGTGACCGTTTTATAAAAATAACTTTTTTTTAATCATACTTGCTCCATTTCTACCCAATGCTGCTTTAAGTCGTACTTCAAATGTCAGACTTACTTTGCTTTTGCAAGCTAAATCCCGCCCGCTCCTGTGAGATTGGTATTGGGATCCCGCGGGATCCCAATCCAAATGTGCATCTTATTTCTAAACAAGAAATAATCGCTAAACAATGATCTGAAACTCACTATAAAGCCCGGGGGGGGGGGGGGGGGGGCTGCAGATTCAGGTCATAATTCGCTATAGGTTCATCATTGTTTTCACATTTTCATTTGATACATAGTTTTTACAAAAATATTGATTATAGCAGCTTTACGTTTTAGCTTTAAGTTGCTGTTTCAGAGAATGCTTCCAATAAGTATTTCTAAGGTTTTGAAGGTCTTCTTATGTCACACAGGTGAAGAGGCAGTTGAGAGGCCTGAACTCTCTGCCACAGACTGTTTATAGAAGAAATACTGGTCCAGCTTACACAAGTCAATGAGAACTTTCCAACTCCACAGCGAGGCTTTGAAGTGATAATAGCCACTGTCCAACGTCTCTCTCCCTCCAACAGTCCCGGCTACAGGTATATGGGCTCCGTGGCAGGTCATTTGTTATCAAAATTGCTCTCACATCCCCCTCTTGACTTTCCTCTTCCTCTTCATTCTCTCTCCCCTTACCTCCTCTCCCTCCTCTCTCCTCTCCTGCTGTCTCTCACTGTCCTGCCCTCTCAGCTTCCTCCTCCACCCGTCTTTGTTGTTAGTCACAGAGGGATATGGCTTTGTGTCAGGTCAGGTGTTATCGACCGCACACAGACCCAGACACACACACACACACACACACACATACACACTTATACCAGAAATTGAATGCAGGAGTGTGACTGCAGGAAAGTCGTGCACGCTCTGCTTGCTAAGTCTACATCATGACCTCTCAGTTATCTCTGTCAGAACCTCATTATTACTCTACAGCCTTAAATACAAATAGTTTCATTAAATGATTCATTGTTCGCAAGGTTGATAATTCAGGTGCTTAAACACCTCTCATTTTCTCTGCAGGTGCCTGCTCTCCAATGCAGAATGTCTGGATCATTTCTGTTTTGGATCATTGGATATCCTCAACTCGATGTCTAGAATCAGAGATTTATTTGTATGACCTGGTCTTATTGGTGACCCAGCTGGCTCTTTGGTTTTAATGTCATCTCTCATGCATTAATTTCTGCTTTGATGAAATATGAATGTCAATAATTATACATTTGTTCTCCCTTTTTACTGCAAATAAAAGGGACATATAATACAAGGGAGACTCAAATGCTTGATGAATGAATGACGATAAATACATGGATAGTTAATAGTAAAAAAAATAAAAAAATAAAAAATAATATATATATTATATATTATACTAATTATTATACTAATTATTATAATAATAAATTATAAATATTTAATGAATTAAATAATTTAATTTAATATTTATAATAATATGATAAAATTATATATATATAAATAATATATTTTCGAATGAGTGATGTTACGTGCTGTGCCGAGGCTTCGTAGCGTGTGTCGAGTAAGGGAGTTTTGTGTAAAGCGTGTATCGAGGCTTGTATCGTCTAAGACCAATGACGTAATTGAAGACGCCCAAAGCCAAAACACAGTTGAGAAACTATTGTTCCTGAGTCTATAGAAATATATATATTTGGTTGTGATGATGATGACAGTGACAAAGACATTAATGCATTTTTCCTTATTAATCTAATTTTAATCCTCCCCAAATTCCACATTTACAAATGTAAATTTAAATGTAAATTCTTTGTATTTATGAAGGAAATGGAACAATGTGTCAACGATTTCTTCCTCACAAAACAAAAAAAGCTATAAAAACAACAAATTAATGCAATATCTTCACCATTTTTAAGAGAATTTATTGTCATATTGTTGCGTGTTTATTTCTATTTTATTTATTTTATGTTGATTTGTTTAATTTCTGTTGTCTTTTTTTATGTTTGGCATGCTTTTACATTTATGTTTTCGCTTTATGCTTTCTTATAGTTACACATGCACATTGATGACCCTCTGCCTGGTTAAACCACTGCCTCACATCTGGAATACATCACCGGTTTTCCACTCGTTGAAGCCCAGATGAAGCCTCGTGAAATGAACCTTTTACAACATACAGACATAAAAAAAAGATGAATACATTTATTAAAAAAAAAAAAAATTCCGATTAATGATGCTGAAATGTCTGATATACTATGATCTTCCATTCTATGGCTGATTTGCATTCCTTGTCAGTAATTTATTTTCTTTATGCTTTATATTTTGTCCTTTAACATTTCTCTCCATGCAGATTCACCGTCAACGTTATCGCTGCTGTGGCCGAGGATCTGATCTCTCCCCAAACCCCATCTCTCTTCCTCTCATTCCACTATACCTATCCTCTCTGGATCAATGCTTCTCCTCATCTCAGCACACACACACACATACACACACGCACACACTGAGTAAAAGCAATGGCAGAGTGTCTTTGAAGTCGTGTGTGTGTGTGTGTGTGTCTCCTGTGGTCTGAGCCATCAAAGTTTCCATTTATTGGTTCCTCTGTGACAGACTTCTTACTCTGTCACACCGTTTCTCTCTCTAATACACACACAGAAATACGTGTGTGTGTGTGTGTGCGTGTGTGTGTATGTGTGTGTGTGTGTGTGTGTGTGTGTGTGTGTGTGTTCGGCCATGTGAATTACAGTATAACCGAGACGCAGAGCCACTTTGACCTTCAACACTTGCAGCCCTCAGTGTGCTCCAACTCAGGACAAAGTTTAGTGACGGGTTGATGTCAAACTGAGAAACTTTTGGATTTGTTTCCACTGCAGGGCTCAACATTAAAGCTTCTTCTCTCGGGACAAATGGATTCTGTTTCAGAGTATACGACAAAATGGAATAAAATAAAAATAAGCACCATCCAACTATGATCAGACTTGTCAACCCTCCCGATTTTCCAGGGAGACTCTCCGGTTTTTCTTTGACCTCTCTAGGTTTCCTCCCAGGGTCACAATTCAGCCTGCAGTCGCTCAGCAGTTTGTGAAAGAGTAACAACATTTGATGGTTTGATTGGTGTACATAGACAAACTTTTTACTTTTTTGTTTCTCCTGATGATCAGCATGAAATCAATTTGGATGTAATCCACATAATTGTGAACCAGGAAGTATAAAGAGGGGCCAACACTGCTCCTAGGGAGGAGGGCTGAGTGGATGGGGGGGTCAAAAAAGACCAGACACGAGAGCGAGTCAGAGTTGATTGATTTGTCACGTAAACTTGCATACTTAAGTTACGCCACTTCGGGTGTTATTTCAACTCAAACTGCGATCTTTCCCTAAACCTACCTAAGTAGTTTTGTTACCTAAGCCTAACCAAAATGATCTAATCCTAACTGAGTAGTTTTATTTTGAAAAGACTGGAACAGAAATTGACACGTGCATCACGTGTTGCTGGACATTCGTAGGAAAAAGAACGCACAATAAGTTAGTGAAAACCAACTTATGGCAAATTGTCATCCTGTTTTTTTTTTTTTATTATTATCTCTACCTGTTTTGGGCACTGTCTACGTAAGCCCCACTGTTTCCACCCGGACAACAACACAGCTACACCTAATGATTTTTACTTCTGGAAGAGAGCAGTTTGCGATACAACATTGGTTACAGTGTGCATCGCCCAAAATTGGGCTTTGCATCACGGTTTCATAGTGCCGTTGGAAATAACAGGTTGCAGAGCGCAGTGGTGCCGTTGTCGGACTGTGTCTGAAAGGACCTTCAGTGAGTGAGAGACGGAGTAAGAAATTGAGAATAGAGAAAGAAATACTCAAGAAGGTGCAAAAAAGATAATGAAATGATTGAATGAAAAGTGATGAATATATTAGTTTATGCCAGAGATTCACACAATTCACTTCAGAGGGGCAAATTATTCTGTATTCTTTTCTGAAAAAATAAAAGTAAAATTAATAGTCTACTTAACAAAAAAAATCATGTTGCAGTTTACTTATTATTTTGTTGTTTTTATTCTTTAAAATTCATCAAAATGGAGGAAATAAAAACTCAAATGTTTCTAGGGGACGACCACCAGACCCGCTTTCGTTTTGAAATCTTCCCTATTTTTGAGGTCTCTAGGTTGCCAAGTATGACTCTGATAAACCCAACATGTTTCCTTGAGAACTTTATACCAATAAAAGAAACAAACCCAAACAAACTGACCTGAAATAGTTTCCCAGGTTATGAAATATTTCTCCTGTTTTCTGCATGTTGTTCAGTGTGATAATCACAGCAGTTCACAGTGCTCGGATTCTCTCGCAGCAAAACTTGTAACAACACACGAGCAACAACAGGGCTTTGTGTTCCAGGGGGCCAACATTTGTGGAAAGAAGACAAGCCCCCGTCTAATGTTGTTTTCTTGAATCTGCTTCATGAATGAATTCCCTCTCCTGAATAACGAGCTACAGAGAGCACATTTGTTTCCAAAGCCTCCCAGAAACAAAGATGGCATGGGAGAACAGCTCTCCAGAGCTCGGTCTGCGCTGCTTAATTAGCAGGCCAGTGTTGGCTCGCAGAGATCTGCGTCTCTGGTCTCATTTCATGCTGCGGGAGAGACACTCACAGATGTCTGGAATTCATGGAAAGCTAATTGTCTATCGCACTTTTGCTGCCTTGTTAGGCCTTTTATTCTCTCTACCACTTCTGTCTCTTTCCTTTGTGGTGCTTTGCTTCACATCTTCCGTCCTCCCGCCCAGTCGCCTCCTCTCTCTGTGATATCAGAGAACAAATCAGCATCGCTGTCATTGTTTTTCAGGCCTATCTAATAGCTGTTGACTTGACAGCACATGTAATGATTTCTGCCTTATTTAATAGCTGTAGCTGTAATCATTTCTGTTTCTTAAAGGGGGAAAAAAAAAGCGGTAGACTTGCTGTAGATGTAATCAGAGACTTAATGATGTGCGAGGTCGTCTGCCGACTGGCTCGTTCATTTTTAGAACAATCAGGATCGGCTTTAATTAATAGGCTGAAAGAAGAGTCTGACAGAGCGTCAATGCAAATCCTGTTGTCGCTCTCTCTCTTTGTCTCCGTGTCTTTTCTTGGATTCTTTATTCGTATCTGATTATTCTAGTCTTATATCTGTCTCCCCTGTTTGGTTTCTTTCCTGATCTGTATCTCTCTTCTGCTTTTTTTTTTACTCACCCACCTCACCCTTTTCTTTATCCTTTCTTTACTCCCTCTACATTTCTTCTCCTCCCTCTCCTCTCCTCGCTGTGTTTACAGTTTAATCTCCGTTGTGAACAGATCATTAGCTCTGTCTCTGACAAATGGCACCGCACTTTAACATTTGGAATTAAAGGCAATAACGTTGTTATTAAAATGTCTTCTATTCGTCCGGCCCACCTGCGTTTGTCTGGGCGGAGACAAAGAGCAATTTAAATGTTTGCTAATGTGACAGAATTAATATGTATTCATTACTTTTCTTTTACTTTTATCCGGCCGTGCACGGTAGCTCATTTCCTGCTTCTACACATTCACACACAGAGGAGCTGAACTAAAGTCACACTATACTGGCCACGGAGCGTCCTGCTGGAGACGGTGCTCAAAGGCATCTCGGCAGTGGTTGTTGAGAACAGAACAGAGCAGAGCTGATTTACAACCCTTGTTTTATTTGAAATAAGACAGCATGAAACACAAAGGCAAAAAAAATAATAATTCCTGGTGGAAACGCAGCCTCAGTATTTCGGTACATTCCTGTGAGCAACAGGAAAAGACAGTAATTTGCTGCTTCATTTAACAGTCATTTACCATAGTTAGCTAATTTAAACACACGCAGGCACACACAAACAAATCTCTGTCAGGGAGCATAATTATACGGTCAACAATCATTTCATCTGGGTCAGGTGAGAGAATCAGCACAATTAACTTGTTAGAACATGAGCGTCGTTGTCTAGTTGAATCAGTCACACCTCCCGGGGGATGTGACGCTCTCCCTCACACACACAAACAAATGCACCCGATTTGCAAAGATGCGTATTTGTGACGTGTGAACAGATAAAGTTATTATAGTTATTACAGCTGCTAGACTGCTATTGTGGCTGCTTCTATATCTCTCTCTCTCTATCTCTCTCTCTCTCTCTCACTCTATCTATCTGTCCCCCCAGCCGGTCTCGGCAGATGGCCGCCCGCCCTGCGCCCGGTTCTGCTCCAGGTTTCTTCCCAGTAATCGGGGAGTTTTTCCTGGCCACAGTGCGCTTGGTGGATCCTGTTGGGTCTCAAAACTATGGTGTACGGTCATAGACCTGCTCTACATATAAAGCGTCTTGAGATAACTTCTGTTGTGATTTGACGCTATACAAAAATAAATTGATTTGATTTGATTTGATAAATAGAAACACTCAGTAAGCGACAGCTTGAATGTGTAACATTTCAGCAACAGATGGACCCGCGTAATTTTTCCCTCACAGTGACTCATACATGAAGAGCTCTTGCACGTAAACCACTTGCAATTCCACGGAGTCACATGTGTAATTTCACACGCAGGCAGCTAATTGGCTCTGGGGCTTAGCGGAATCTCACATTTAGGTGTGTAGACATTGACGTGGCTGACAGGTTTAATCAGAATGTCTGATATAGTAGGCTGACTGTCTCCTTTACAGGCAGGGTGCCAACGGAGGATGAGCTACCAGCTGCACCTCACCGAAGAGGAAGCGAGGCTCCCGTTTAGGCCACCCACACACACACACACACACACACACACACACACACACACACACACACACACTCACCGATCCCTCAGAGACTTCTAGGAAAGCTCTGGGTCACCTACTGGCTACATCCTGAGTAGAGCATGTTGGGAAACGCGGAAAGCTGGCAGAGGAAAAAAAAGGGCAGCGGATGGTGTCGGCAATCTGTCAACATCAGGTGAATGTGTTGCTGGTGCGAGGCAAGATTGATGCAGGACTTTCCCCGGGAGAGAACCCATCATTCCTGCACTGTCTTCAAAACAAAGTCTACTACATCCAAAGTTCAACTTTAACAACTGTAGATAGAACAAGTGAAGGACCTCCCTGATTCAGCTTGTATTCTATAATAAAGACCACAACTCAACTTCAATGTTCTCATCCACCTCCTCTCCCCTTCCTCCCACCATCAGCAGTGTCTCTATCACCAGCTCTGAGCGTAGCATATTTAAGCAGATGAGTTTACGTCAACACAGACTACACGGAGTGCAAATGACACATCAAAAGCAAGAACGGCGTCCTTATTGCACGCAAAATGAGTCGCTAATTACCGTGTCATTCATACGCCATTTAGTGCGACCGGGCTGGTGATTGCAGAGGTTTAATTAGGCTCAGGTGTGCCCGACGCTCCATCACCTCTTGTGCAACAAGCCACAGTCATATTACTCTGAGGAAATGAGGAAGGCTATCTTTTGAGTATCAGGGCAATTATTGGCCTGCCAGGTTGAAATCTGCCACAAGATACGTAGACATTTAAATAAAAACATGCACATGTGAATTATGCATAATATTTGATAAAACTATATACCAGCCGTAGAATACCGTATACTCCAAAGACAGTCTGCTAAAGATAGGATGACTCCTTCACTTTATTTTACTTATATCAATTACAATTCATTATCTTTCCATGCAACACCCACCACTCTGTTGGGTAGTCTGCCTAGCTAATAAAACACTTCTACTATTTTATTACTTTTAGATGCCTGCGATTAATAATTATGTAGTTGAATTACCAGCCAACTTTAAAGGTAGGGAGGCATCATATTCATCATATTCTTAAGCCTTCAATGCATTTCGTGCATGGCAACCCGATATCACGCAAACGCATGTAATAGACCTGCCTGTCTACCAGAGGATGGCTTGTCAGTGTCACACTTTGCCTCACAGAGACCTGAATATTACACACTTTTATTAATGTGCAGTACCAGCAGGGAGCAACAAAACCACTCACTTAGGATTAGGCAACAAAAACAGTAAAATAAGTTTGTAAACTAAGTAAAACACGTACGGAAACAATATAACGTCTGTGCAGAAAACACATGACAAACGTCATCAACGTAACTTACAAAACAAAACACCGGTCTCCTGCTTGAAAGTCCTGTGTTTGTTGGATCCATCAACTTCCGCAGCAGCCCACCATAAGTGGTCTTTCTAACTTAATATACTACGTCACTAGCTCTGAAGTTAGACAATCATCACTACACAACACGTGACAATCGTCACTACACAACACGTGACAATCGTCACTACAAAACACATGCAGGCGTGTAACATTCACGTGTCGGCAACATAAAACTTGACGCTGACACACTTTCTTCCAGAGGACAGACGGGTCTGTTGCACGCTTTACTGTGAGACTGGGCTGGTGCTTTGTACATCGGTTATGAAAATGACCACAATGACCAAAAACATTACAGGTTATTATTTATATATATATATATATATATATATATATATTACAGGTTCATATTAATATTCATAGTACTTGCAGTCTGTGAAAGTTGTTCATAGTTTTCAAATTGTTCGTATCCCACGGGCAGAACAGTGGGTGGTAAAAGGTTGACTCACCTTTAACATGCCTTGATTTGTCTTACAGTGAGTGGTACGGGGCCTTTCATAAGTACAACTGGCTTCTGATATGTCTAAAAACAAATAAATCTGCCAGATATACCCAGAGCTATCACACTGAAAGCTGCTTTAGTCTTACCTTACCTACACTCAGTACTGAGTCTTACTCCAGGCTCTTATGAGCGAAAGAGCAGCAACAATCTTTAGAATAAACCCCAAAGACATCGACCTCACAACAAGGAAAACACCTTCCAACTCTCACTATAACAACCCACCTACATATAGTATTGACCAAATATATAACACCTACCGTACAATCTGTCTCATAGAGTCGATAAACACTGACAAACTTTCTGAAAGTGATACTCCACCGTAAAACACAAACTACCAAACAAATAAGAGCAGATTTGAATGTGAATTTTAGAGAAGAAATACAGAAAAAAAACAATGAGAGTTCTGTAAAATCTCTTTCTCAAGCTTCGGTTTAGCAATTCAGGTTGCCAGGTTTGGTTGCCTAAGGTTGCCTTTTTGTCCCCACCACCGCTGTTTCACTCTTTAGAGACTGAGAGCATAGCTAAGGGTCAGAACAGGCCTTTAATAAATTAATAGAGTCTTTGATTTGTGGTACATCTTTCAGTAAAAAACAAAGAGCTGGTTTGTTTCCAACTTGTCTGTGGACCTCAGCCGAAAGCCAATTTGGAAGATGTAACTCTTTAAAGGAACAGTGCTGTTGCCGTGTTGTTGGTTTTGGTCTTTTTGTGGGATTTTTAAAAGAAAAAAGAAAAAAAATATATAGTATAGTATATATAGTATTATATATAGCAGTATAGTATTGCAAGTCTTGTCCTTTAAGAAACATGACAACAAGAGAGAGTAGACAATTTAAATACAGTTAAAAGGAGAAATAAAATAATACAATTTAATATTCTACCTACTATCTACTATCATACAGTCACCTTGGTCATATATGGCTTTAAGGTTTCATATTTTCCTTTTTTTATTCCTTATTTTTCATCATTTATTTCTCAGATCATAGATGTTAATCTTTGTGCACGGCCCTGTAACATCAAGTACCAAAAATAAATATTACACACAACATGTACACTGACATCTCCACATTCTCCCTGCAGATATTTACCAAACGGAGGTGTGGGCGGATGGTCTGAGGTTGTACACAAACAAGTAATTAAGTTCAGAAAAAGTACACCCGTGCCCATCAAACTAGTTCTGTTGGTCACATTTTCCCACGCATGCACACACACACATGGCTAATAAATTCAACTTAAACATATTAAAATGCATGATTTCAGGAGAAAGGTCAACACTGCTGGTGCACAGATTCTGAGTGAAGCTGACATATATTGAAGGAGATAAATATGGATGATAACCTCAGATCTGTGCCGACAAGGTCCGCTTGTCAAGCAGTCAAATATGCCCTACAGCAGATGGCTGTAGCTTCTACATGTGGGTCAACAGCAGTCAAACTCTCAGCTGATACAGGTAGTACAAATACAGTAGTGGTAAATCATTGAGTTATATTGTGTCAGTGAAATGATTATTGTATTTTGATGTATTAATCACGTTATCTATAGAATAGTTATTATGCAGATATGAACATTGTTCATTGGTGTCTAATTAGAAACGGAGGATTTTCCACAGCAGGCTCTGAAAAGCTGTTGGACATATGGCGGCCAATCCGTGTTTTTCATGGCTATAACTCGGCCAAAGAACCAACCCCAGCGGTCATGTTTGATACCTCTCCCAATACACACCATTACTAGTGGGATTAACAGGATTGTGGTTTAACACACACACACACACACACACACACACACAGAGAGAGAGAGAGGGTGAAAGAGGCAATGTGAGACAAGAGGCTCTGGCAGTGGAAGACAAGCCTGATGCCAGTGAAGCGCTTTGAAATGAAAGAGAAGAACTGAAAAAAAGAGGACATAAGAGGGGGGGGGGGACAGAGACAAAGAGGAAAGGAAATTGGGAGAAACAAGGTCGAGACAAGTTGGATGACAAACGCCAAAAGCTGGAGTCAAACCCACAACATCTTGAGTACATGGTATGTCTTAGCCCGCTGCCACGCTGAGCATCCCAGTGTGTCTAACACGCTTTGGTTTCAGTCCATTTGGAAACAAATTCAAAGTGCACAGACATTGGGAGGCCCAGTGGTGAAGGGAGAGGAAGTGTGTGTGTGTGTGTGTGTGTGTGTGTGTGTGTGTGCGTGCGTGCGTGCGTGCGTGCGTGCGTGCGTGCGTGCGTGCGTGCGTGCGCGTGCGTGCGTGCGTGCGTGCGTGCGTGTGTGTGTGTGTGTGTGTGTGTGATTTGTATTTAAGAACTGCTCAGTTCTAATGAGTGAACTCCTCATTGTTTCCATCACACATACAGTGTGATCCTGTGTTTTCTTTGTTGTTGTTGATGACCTATTTGTAACCCGGATAAAAGAATACCTGAAGCTTTTGCATAAGTTAGCTTTTGGACCAACCAAACTCATACCCACAAAGTCTGCCTGGAATCTGGGCAGACTTTGTCTTGCAGTTGCAGGACATACTGTATGTAGGACGAAATCATGAGTCTTTATCCTGGTATACTGGAAACTGGGCCCGTATCATGATATCTGTTTCCTCCTTAAAGGGAAACTCCACCAATTTTACACATCAAAGTTTGTTTACAGGTCTTGGGAACAGTTGCATGAAGCCTTTGTATAAAGCTCCAGGGGGAGCTGTGTGAAGTTTAATAAACTGCCTCAAGTGATGTCACTCGAGACTACAAGTTTGAAAACTAATCTGAGGGTGTGGAGTTAGAAAGTCCACCAGACCTCTGCAGCCCCGTTTCTCATCTGTGCTGCAGGCGAGAGACTCCAGGCTACGTTAGCCACTACTAGCATAACACAACACTGTCAAGGAAAGAGAGTTGAGCTGCATTGTGGGTAATGTCGGCACCAGGTTTTGACAAGAAGAAGAAGACTGTCCATTTTGAGTCTGACAATGTTATAACTGGGCATGCATCATCGTCGGAATACTCTTTTAATCTAGAAGTGGTTCATGTTATTTTTAGATTAAATAATAATAATGATTTTTGTCAGGTTCATTTGTCTCTGTTTTATTCTCCCTTTTCTTTCCCTCTCACTTTCTCAATGTGTAGTATAATACAGAAACCGTGAGAGAATGAGGTAAGAAAAGGCACAAATTAGCAGAATGTTTGGGAAGAGGAGAAACTGGTCTGAAGGAGAGGTCACTCTGAGGAATACAGCCGCTCTCACAGTCTGTATTAAACCTCTCAACAAGAGGCACCTCCCACATCTTCAGATGGACACTTCAAGAGAATTGAAGAACCTCCGCTCATATTTTTTGTATTCAAAATAAGTCCCACTGCGATGTAACCCTGGTCAGTCCAATCATCCAACTCAGACTTCAGACGACTCACAGAGATGCATAATCTGTTACACACACACACACACACACACACACACACACACACACACACACACACACACACACACACACACACTAAGGCTAGCTTCTTCTTATTTTAATATGGATGGACGCGGAAACACTTTGTGCGAGTGAAAGTGCACATGTTGCAAAAGTGTCTCAACAGCAAAGCATAAAATACTACAACTAATTGGTTCTCTGTGGGCCTCCCCCTGACAGGCCCAAACATTAGGGTTATACAGCGGCGAGAGACGGGAGGAGACGCAGAATGAGAGCGAGACGGAGACGCGGAGATAACACGAGAGAGAGAGAGAGAAAATGAGACGGCAAACAACAGGGGAGAAAAAGAGGGGAGCGTTGTCAGACAGAGAATGCAAAAGGAGGGTCACTTGAGTCAATGAAGCCTGGAGAGAGATGTGGGGAGAAGGCAGAGAGGGAAAGAGAGAGAGAGAGAGTTTCCATGCAAATATATAATGGGAAAAAAAGGGTTTTATAAGCCTTTTGAGATCTCGTTTTCTTCTTTGACCTTTTCATTTCTATGTGCAATTTCACAAAAGTTAAAGACAAAGAGATCAGACAAGACAACTGACAGCTTGTGAAAACAGTGGATGTGTCTCTTTAAAGAAGTCCTTGATTGGCTGTAAATGCCTTGTAGTCCTTTCACACAGAGTCTCTGTGTGCCTCTGAATGTCTTGCACGGCCTTGTATTTCTCCTTGTTTGTGGTTGCACTTGTCTACCTGATGTGTGTTAACAAGGAACATTCCTTGTACATGTTACCAGACTACACGGTGATTGTAGTTCGGTGTGTTTAGAGCCAACGCAGCACATTCCTCAGCTTCATCTCCAGCTCCTCCTCAGTCCTCTCCGCACACTGGAGCTGTCAGTTCACCTGCTCCAGATAGAAACCACCACACGAGATACAGCTTACCGATGCATGTACACTCACTGTGTCATGTGTTTACGGGGAGGATTATAGATTTAAAGAGAATAAGGACTCATCAATTATTTAATACTACTACAAGGAACTTTAATTTTGTGTTGATTTTGGCGGTCCTTGTGGACAAAAGCGATAGTGCTTCCGAGCCCCAGATTCCCTTTAGAAAATCTCTCATTTCATAGTTGCCAACCGTGAGACTTTAACAATAGGGAGGATTTCTACGACAGCTTTTTGCTGCAGTGCCAAGAGCCCAACTTTGGGCGCTACACGCTGTGGCGAGCGCAGCTTAAACATGAGCTCAAACGGCGCTGTGTCGAGAGCATAGACTGCTCTCTTCCGCAGAGAAACGACAGTTGGTGGAGCTCTATTGTCGTCTGGATGGAAACAGTAGGGATTATACACACTGTTCAGTTCCAGAAACAGGCTAAGATAATGAAAAGGAAAAAAAAAAGTGTGAAAATTTGCCATAAACTGGGAGAAATCTGGGAGAATTGTGACCCCGGGAGGAAACCAGGACAGGGCGATGCAAAACGGGAGACTCCCGGTTGAAATCGGGAGGGTTGATTAGTCTAACCTGACCGTCTGATGGTTTGATTCACAGAACCATCTGAGAAGCCGTCATTGAAAACTTTTTGGAAAAGTGCAGGCACATACTTGTCAGGTGATTGGATGAACCATCTGTCAATCAAACTAACAAAAGCGGAAATAATTGAAGGCAAAAACGTCGCCGTACTTTACACGTCCAGCTCTGCTCTTTGCTTTTCTTTCAGTGAAGAAATACTCTCCAGTTCTGATAGAAGTGATGCTATTGCAGCATCTACGCTAACCTCTTCAGGAGCCGCAATTGTTGTTTAGAACAAACAGTCGCCCTTCCGTATCATGTCACCGGGTCTCATGTCACACACACCTAAACCACATCCCTAGCTGCAGTCGCTCCTCACAGGACGCTGACTGGTCCATTGTCTTGCGAGCCGGACACAAACGCATTACTTGAAGCCTGACAAGAAACACATACAATGAGCTTCTAACACCGATGGAGAGGTTCTAAATATCAGGTTTGGAGTCAAAGAACACAAGATGCTGAGTATCTACAGTAACTGGTCATAAAATACAGATATCCTCAAGTACAGGCGGAAACGATTGAATCCAAAGAGCCAATTTTGCTCATGAAAACATCTTCCTTCCTTCTGACAGCGTGGCCTTTCTCCTGGACTAATAGTTACACACATTATCTAAGCCAGTGCAAAATGAGGTGAAGACTTTTTCACAAAACACAAAACTATTCATCCACACTGCCAGTTTCATCACCGGTCGTTGGAGAACAACAGTTTTGTGTATTTATTTCCAAGACATATTAAAACTTTTAGTCCTATTAAACATCAATTGGAAGAATGAGTGCTTGAATTTATAATATTGGTTCTTTTAGTGTTACAGGTTAGAAAACTATGTATGAAAAAAGGCTATGAAGCACATCACCGACACATTTAATGAACGCTGACATTTTCACGCCCACTCTCACACGTTGGTCTTCTTATTACAACGCTAACAGTGTTCTGGTTGTCATCTTTAAGCCTTGAAAACGTCTATATATTCTGGGGGGAGCTTTGTTGTAAGGCCGAGGCTGGACGGGCCGGTGCCAGAGGCGGAGGGGGAGGATGAGGACAAATCACACTCCATCCTTAATAACATCTGTCATGTCTAATTAGCTGATGGGGCTGCGGTGCGTGTTCAGCCTCTTCATCAGATCAGGATGCAACATGAAGCATTTTAGGATGTGTTCATTCACAGACCAGGAGTCTACCGCCAGGATGAACTTGATCTGTGCTGTACTGCTTCTATCAATGAAGAACACTTTAGGAAGCAGCTAAATACGAACATCGGTTGTGGCTCTGCAGCTTGATCTTTTTCGAAGGAAGCAAAGAATCTCACCTCATCTTGACTCTGAGCTCACCCTGCTTCGTTTGTTACATGCAGCTTTCCAAGCTTGAATAGCTGCAGGCATTGAAATGTTGACATCCACCTCCAGAGTTTGAACACGCGGCTCCAAACATGCCTGATATGAATGTGCGCCTCTTCAGTTCCAGCTGTCAGAAGACTCATCAGTTCCTGCAAACTCAAAAGGGCCCCAGTCTCAGCCAACTAGGTGGGTGCTGAAGCCGGACATCTGCACAATCTATACAAACTATCCTCCGCCGCTTCTCACATTTCCATGCTCCAGAATAATCTATATGACATCTGCCGGCACTGTTTTCTGATCAGTTTGTGCTTCTGCACATATTCCGCCTGTGGACATGGCACATTTTTCTATATACGTGACCTCATTCCATAAATATCTCCTAACAATAGTAGTGATGCAGCACACAGAAGACACTGCATATCTGGCTTCATTTTCATATTCATAGTAGGCAAAGAGATTCTCTCTAATGTGTTAATGTGTTTGTATTATGTTGTCACTTTCTGTGTGTACAGCGTTCATTAACAACTTCTCTCCAATGTGTTATTTGTTAATGTTTATATGACACATTTTGTAAAGAGGATGCTGTTTTATATTTTACACATAATACATTAACAATTTTCTTTGCTATAATAACCCGTGGGTGGTTTCTGCAATCATTTATGTGTTTTGTCTGCTGTTGGTATAAAAATGTTTCACTCTAACAAAATGTTTCCGTTTCCTTCAAAGCGTACTTGCAAATGCATATTAGCGTTACAATTATTAACATAATTTGAAGGAGAGAGGGCTTATTTTTCTGTAGTTGTAGGCATATTCTCTACTGAGCATGTTCTAGTGTTGCAATAGTCAGCTGCATACTGTATGTTTACTATGTCCTTATTTCACTTCTTGCTATATCCTGAAATGACCCAATTAATGTTACATCTCCCTCCTCCCCTCTCTCTTTCTCTCTCTCTCTCTCTCTCTCTGCGTGTCTTCTACTCAGCATGGCAACGTCTCTGCCTCTCTGCCTCTTATTACTGTTTGCTAACTTACAGGTTTTTTTTGCAGTTGCTTACACACTGAAAGTGAATGCGTAGACAAAAGCACCAAAACCGTAACTTTTGTAACCGTGCCCCTAAACACATTTTTCTGCTTTGCACTTTGTTTGCAAGTCTGCAACACACACTGCCTGCAGAACACGACGCACTGTTTCTCACATTAGAGACACACGTTCAAGAATGAAATCTCTTGGAATCGTTGGGAAAACACTTCTATTCAAAATCAGTGTGAGCCTTATTACTACAAACAGACCTCAGGTAAGCTCACCTCTTCAGTGAGAAGTTTGCAAACATGGAGGCAGTGAGAGATGAGGAAGAGGAAGAGGAAGAGGAAGAAAAGGAGGAAGAGGAGGACAAAGAAGGGGACCAGGGATGACATTGCTTGTGATGTGGATGAGTTGATGTGGCCAGATCCATAAACCATCCACCATCCTATACAAGACTATTTTCTTTGTTTACCATCTGTACTGATTACTGTATAATCTACCTTTCTTTGTGTTTTTTGTTGTTGTTAAAACCTGCAATGGCAAAATAAATAAATAAATAAATAAGCTGTATATATATTGTTTTCTATTTTTAGAAATTCGACAGCCTGCCGGCAGATCCGGCCGCTGTTCTGTCATTCAGAGGTTGGAGCGGGATTCATTTTGAAGCTAGAGTGAAGATACTGGCATCATATGAGAGTGATATCCAGCGGTACCAACCATGTCATGCTTGCATGTTGAGGCTAAATTTTGGCGAGAAATAATTGGCATGACAATTTTCAAAAGAGACCTCTGACCTCAAGATACGTGAATGAAAAAGGGTTCTTTGGGACCTACAAGTCTCACCCTTTACCACCCTTTCCACAAAAAAACATGTAGTTTTATGAATGCATTAAAAATGTGTTATTTTCTAGTATTTTAAAATGGTCTATTTAATATATTGGGTATCACTGTAAAGCTGAGACTCTTGAGGATCCAATGAATCCAACTGTATTCATGTGTAATGATGGTAGTCCATGAAGAAGCTATTTCACATAGTGACTGTTTTTACTCTGATTTTAGACACATGGTAGTGTGTCTTTATACACAAACTGTTATCTTAAAATTAGATTTGAAAACAAAAATCACAATATATCACCTCGCTTACAGTATTGCAATATATTGCAATGGTTACCCCTGTATCATGATACGTATCGTATTGCCAGTACACAGCCCTAGTGTCTAATATAGCTTGTGTTTAGAGTTTTGAGCAATCGCAAAAAACTGAAAGAGGTTTTTCTCCCGGGTCTCTCTCTCTCTGACACTCTGTTGTCTCTGTCTTTTTTATTTTTTTTTCGCTCCATCCTGACTCATGTTTTTCATCGCTGAACCTCCTGCCCTCGGCCCCGCCCCGCCGAGCCCCTCCAAATGTCACTCCTCAGTGGAAGAGGAGGCAAAACAAAGCAGACATGATTGTTCCCTCTCTGCGTGTGAGACCGCCTGCCTGCCTGGGATTGTGTGTGTGTGTGTGTGTGTCACTGTCTGTCTCTGTTTGTGTCTGTGTGTGTGTGGGTGAGTGCATGTATCTGTTTAGACAGAATGGTGTGTGTGTGTGTGTGTGTGGGTGTGTATGAGTGTGTGTGTGTATGTGTGTGTGACCGACTTAGCTGAGTTTGAGGCGGTTATGTGTGACTTTTTGTTTGTGTAAGCACGACTTCTCACCTGGTTTTGTAAGACTACCTGTTTATATGTGTGTTGTGTGTGCTTCTTTAAATGTCAGGTCAAGTGTACTTGTGCCAGTTTAGTCCCAGTTAACAGGGCTACATGTTATGTTGTTAGAGGGCAGCGTGATTTGGAGGTCAAAGCTGAACTTAATTGGGCTTTGGGTGCAAAACATGGCGAAACCCCCGGTGGTGAGCACTGCTTTTACGTTAGCAGCTCATGGTGTGCACGGAAAACCATAGTATGTATTGAAGCTGTAAGATAGCTGTTAGCATTGTTAGCACTTTGTACGCTTTGCAGCGATGAGCCGATGGTTATCTATATGCTTAAGGTGGTCTCACAGTGCAAACATGGTATTTAAAGGGTACATTTTGAATTCATATTATTATTGTTGTGCTGGTTATGGTGCTGCAGTATCACTGAATCTGCAGTGTCGTCACAGATGGAAGCTGCTGATAAAAAGCCTGATGTTTTTAAAACTAATTTTGTTTTCTTCTTTTACTTTACTCCCTTGATACTGTGCCTCGCAGTAACCCGTCTGATTCCAGCTGGGTACCAGGAGGCTGGTGCCGATGCACATTGAAATCATGACGTGAAAAAAAAAAATACAAAAAAAATGATCTCAATGAAAAACAAATGTGCGTGGGAAAAGTGGTAATGCTTGTATAGTGAAACTCTGCCGATCCCCAACCGGCTCTGCGCCACCTCAGCGACGGAAGCACGCAGACGAACAGCGCCCGAGTGAGCGCTGTTCATTTGCATGACCAAACACCGCCAAAAAATGTCAAAGCCTCGAGCCAGTAAATAGCAAAGCTGTGCGTTTCATTACTGTATTGTATCTTTTTCAAAACAAATATGTATTCAATGTCCCCACAAGCACTGCCGCATTGTAACTACTTCACAGACACAGAGCGGAGAGAGGACCTCAACTCAATAACGTTACCTCATGACAAGTAACCGTGGCAGTGCTACTGCAGGGCTGAGCTTTCTCTTCTATTCTCCAGGAAACATGCGAAGTTCAGGCTGGTGCACGCCAAGGGTAGAGTACGAGCAGGGGGGCAGGGAGGCATCTGATTGGTTCTTTCCAAGCGGACCGCGAGGCAGTGATTGGTAGACGTTTTTACAGGATTACAGCAGCTACAGATGACGGCTCTTTTCCGGTCCTTTTTCAGAGCTCATCAGTAATGGATCGCTGTCGGGGTGTAAACACTTCAACCAATAAAACAAATAGTGTAGACTGGAGAACATCATCAACCCTGCCTTTAATGGTTCAAGTGTCTTCTTGAATTTAAGCCGTTCTGTGATTTTTATATAAGAAGTTATTAAGCATTAAATAGAGGGATGTAAAATCAGGCGGAAAAACACCCCAAACTGCTCAGGGGTTCATTTCGAGGGTGTGAGTGCATGTATATGCGTGTGTTTATATGTGGTGAAGTACGGTTCCACGCACTTTCTATTGTGTGTTTATGTGACTTTGTGTGTATTCATCTGAATCTATGTGTGATTGTGTGTGTGTGTGTGTGTGTGTGTGTGTGTGTGTGTGTAAGTGTGTGTGTGTCAGTGGATGGTTGGCTGGTTTTGTGTATTCACAGTGTAAGTGTAAGTCACGACTCAAGCAGCTGCTGTCAAATTACCCTGCAAAATCACAAAATCAAACCTTTGTAAAACGCCTCTGCACACATGCCAGACAAGCCTTGTGTGCACCTGTGTGTGTGTGTGTGTGTGTGTGTGTGTGTGTGTGTGTGTGTGGAGCAGCTTCACCTGTGAAGTGAGTGCCAATGTTTTGTAACTTGCTGGCAGCCGCAAAAACACAAACCCTAAACTGGTTGATTTCACACTAAAAAGATCACATTGGTTCAGTTTACATACATTACAGATGTTGTTAAGGTGGATGGTTCCTGCACCGCCATTCTGACAGGCTGGGTATCACAACATACCCAATTAACACACATCCATGCATGCATAACAGCTCATTTAAATAATAATACAGTAGCTGAAAATCCTTCTGAATCCTTCATAAGGCAGTGTGTTTTTGATATTAATATTAAATCAAATGTGTCAATGTAATGACCGAGAGTCGTCCGTAGTGGCGAACCACACTGAGAATCACACTCTGCAGCACAATGCAGCATTTAGCTTCTCTTACTGTAGCTTATTGTTTTGGTTCTCCAGCCACACATTTACAATATAGTTGAGTCCCACGGCTCTAATCGACCTCCACATATGAAACCAGCTGTTTCTAGCAGCTACCTGTTCTGCATTAAACGCGTGAGAGGTGATGTTAATGAGTGGCTGTGAAGAAGCTTGGAGATCGAGCAGCTAATACCCAGTCACTTTTCCTGGGGGGAAGTGGAAATCAAACCACCCCTTCCAACAAAAACACAAGGGAATAATAGAGATGAATATTATTACAAATTCTTATTAATATTTCACATGCAGAAACGTCCAAAAATGACACGTCTGTACGTTAATTTATCATGTGATGTGGTGATAAACATGCAGCAAGAGAATATTCCCATTCTCCTAAAGATGATCTTCCCCTACAACTAAACTGCACTGTGAATGACGTCTCGAGGGAAACATATTTTGTCGAGGATTACATTGTAATAGTCCATAGAAGTCCGCATAGGCGGTAAGGGAGGTGGACGGGTCAAACAAACACAGGACTTTCCCCCAGGAGACAGCTGTTCATCAGCCAAACTATGGTGTCATTTTACTAAACATAACTAAGTAGTTGTGTTGCATTTTTTGTTTTGTTTTGTTTTAATTTAAAAAGTTAACCACATGTTTAAAACTGTTTTAAAATTGCAGCCGTACCTTTCCCTCGAAGCGTAACTGAGAATGCCGTTTTGTTGAACGTAGTTCAGGAGACAGGGTTGAAATATGTTAAATGCTATTTTCAGGTTGATGAAAACCCATTAGTTTGAATTCACTTCTGTCCAAATTCAGGCTGGTCTCATACACCGTTCGTAGCTACCGTACCTACAAAACGTAATGCACTGTAATTTGTATATATATATCCCACAAAATCAATGTAGTATTTGTTGTATGTAATCTACATAATCGTGAACCAGGAAGTAAAAAGAGTGGAAAACGCTGTGTTGGGAGTTTTTTTAAGCAAAAACACAATCTTTTCCTAAGCCTAACTAAGTAGTTTTGCTACCTAAACCTAACCAAGTTGATCTTTTCAGGTCTGATAGGATCACAGTGTCTCTGTTACTATCGACTAAAAGATGGTTGTTGTTCCAGGCACAGCTGTGAATTAGAATAGAGTGAACTATTATGGTATGCAATTACAGAATCTGGCACATCTGGGCATATTTAGGTTATTAATGACATGCTTGAAGTGATGTTCATTATAATTCATCTCTGGGTTAACTTCATATGTATGTAAACTGGAGTAACAGTACAACCCCTGCAGAGAGGAAGAGGGAAATTAGTTTATTCAATTTCAACAGAAGGAAGAACGCAACGGTTTATGGGCTCTTTTTGTCTGGGCTGAATTCCATTTATTGAATTTAAAATCTTGGTTAGCTCTTCGTGAAGCCAAAAGCCTTTCACTAATATTAAAAGTGATTACTGCCACCATGTCCCAAATCACTGAGGTTGAACTCGGGGTTCTTCTGAGGCTTCAATTAATGTTTTTGTACAAAAAAAACCTCTTTTTTAAAGAAGTGATAGAGGAAGAAGAAAAGAAGCTCCAGGATAATTGATAATAAATGAAGGGGCAAAAAGAGGAGGAGGAGACACATTCAGACGTGAGGACGTATTCCAACACAGACAGAAGCGTTTGGAGAGGCTGGAAGCAGATCAGAGAGAGAGAACGTCCTAACAATCTGTTGCATTTCAGTGTTGTTGAAGGTTTAACGAAGCAGATGACAGTAAATCAAATCCACCGTTTTCTTTTTTCTTTTATCTTTAAACCCTCCCCTGCTGTTTGTCCTTTGTCTCTCCCATCTGTGTCCAACATAATGTTGAGACAAGCTGTCAGAAAGGTCCGCTCCTCCCATTGAAACCGGCTAAACACCGAGGGATCAAGGTTTTTGACAGTGACAGAAAGCATTAATTATTATTATTATTCTTCTCTACAACTGTGTGGATAGCCTTTATTTCTGTTCAGTTGTTCCACCGGCATCAAGAGTAAAAGTAAAGAAGAGAGAGTGTTTTTAAAGGTAGAAGGTAATTTACCTATTTAAATTACAAAAACATGCCTGCAGGTTTTATTTTTTAATTCCCTCTGTAGAATAATTTGAGGCTGAAACACATTCATCACCAACAATATCCACGCTCACCACAAAATAATAGAATATATTACAACCTATTTTCATTAAGCTGCGGTCTCATTGCCAGACATCTCCACGCTGCATTTGCACCGTGCTGGTGCAGGATACAGGTGATGTGTTTGAGTTTGAATCAGTGTCAGAGCACCAGCAGTGTGCACAGTGCTGAGTGCATGCATCATGACATCACACTGTAACAACCATCCATCCATGGATGAACATCTATCCATACACCCTGGACAGGTTGCCAGACTATCACAGGGCTGACACATAGAGACAATCATTCACACTCACATTCACACCTACGGGACATTTAGAGTCAACAATGAACCTGCATGTCTTTGGACTATGGGAGGAAACCTGAGCACCCGGAGAAAACCCACGCTAACACGGGGAGAACATGCAAACGCCACACAGAAGAGCCCCAAGTCGGGTTTGTACCTGTGACTCTCTAGCTGTTAGGCGACAGTGCTGACCACTGCACCACGATGTAACAGCCCCAGATACTTAACAGTCCCTGCTATGAGTGCACTGACTGGGCAACGCTCACAGATGGACCCAGTCTGGAGGAGGTTACTGACATCATCACTCCTTTTCTGTGATTGTCCCGACAAAAAACTGTTCAAGTCTTTTCAAATAATAAACCCTGCATCACAAAGAATCTGACAAAAACACACTTAACCTGAAGAAAACAGCCTTCACCACTGGCAACAGGAATGAGGCCAAACTCATTCAAGTGAGGCTGAATATGAGGGAATAAAAGAGGCCAAAGGAGTGTTTAAGGAGAAGGCAGAGAGGCTCTACCAGGAGGACAAAGCCAGGGATGCCTGGGAAGGTGTTAAGACGCTGGCTGACCTCCCAAACAACCGTCCCCACATCCTACCAAAGGCCAGAGGAATGGGAGGAGTTTGCAGAGAGCCTGAACAGCTTTTACTGAAGGTTTGACGAGCACAACTTTCACAGAGGAGAGGGAGGACCTGACCACCAACATCGTCACATGCACTCATTAACATCAACACAGTGTTTTAAGGCCCTGACACACCAAGCCGACGGTCGGCCATCGGACAGTTTGGGGCCGTTGGTGAGCGTCTGTCAGTCTAGTTTTTGCGGTGTGTCCTGCTCCGCCGTTTCTGAGGTTTTTCGGCCGATTCAGCATGTTGAATCTTTGGCAGAGCTCGTCGGTGTTCAGCTTAAACCAATCAGTACACGAGAACATAAACGGAAGTGAGGAAAGCAAGTCAACAAGTAAAGTCAAGAGGACACACAGAAGGCTCTTCTCTTTTTTCATCTTCATCCCATCTGATCATTCCAACACACAGATGTTTTCACAACGTCATGAACATCTGGAATGAAGCTAAGTGGTGAATGAGAGTGGTGTGAAAATTGGCGGCAAACGCAGCTTTGTTTCTTGTAGGCAACATAACAAAGGCTTGTATATCCGCTATCCTCGGTCTTCCTGTTTCCCTTTATGAATGATGAATACAGACTACCGCCGCCTGCTGGTGTGGAGAGTTATTTCATCTCATGCAGGACGTACGTGCTAACTGGCCGTCGGCTGTAGTCTTTGCGGTGTGTTCAAATGCAACTTATCAGCTAAGACAAAGGCGACGCGAGTCAAAATATTACTACTGAAACTTTGTTTCAGGAATCATAAGGACAGGTAATCAATAACCACAGACTATGCCAGCTTTAAAGGCACAACACAACCAGTTCAATACAACCAAGCAACAATGGAACTTGACAGTGATAAAGACAAGTGTTCAACTCTCCTCAGCTACTCTATATTCTCCTGAGAATGAAACAACCCCTTTAGAAATACCAACTATACAAACAGTGATGAAGCTTTTTAACGTTTTAAAAACGCATTAAAAATCATACCATGATATTTTTTCCCCTGCACTGTGGCCACAGCACTATTATGTTCAAAAATGATGTGAGAAATAAATTAGATATTAGGTGATTGTGTTTCATGAATTGCGTAGGTGTTGCCATGGAAACAACACTGCCGTATTGTGAGTTTAATAGCACTCATTGCTTAAATAAATGTATGAGGATGGTTACGATCACAATAAAAAGAATAATAAAAGTCACATCTGCGCTTCCATCAATCCGTCTTCACTTGTTCGACAGCAGCAGCGGTGCTCTGCTGCTGGATATGAATTTGTTATGATTATTCAAAACCGTGTCTTTTGAAGTGTGTGATATCACAACTGAGGACAAGAACTGTGAGAAAGGTTCAGTTTCTGGTTAACAAGGCTGCTTTTTTTGTGTTTCGTGGGTTTTCTGATCCCGAATGACAGATTCCAAAAGCGAGAGTTTACTCTGATCACATGTGGTCTTTCATTTAAAGGCCTCTTCCTTTCTCTTTCTCACAGAGATTACGTACTCTGTCTGCCTCCTCGCTTTATCATTTTCACAGATTTCTTTCTTTGTGCTCATCTTCAATCACCATTATATCAGGCCCTTCTTGATCTCTCTAAATATCCACTCTTTAAATGCTCTCTCTACCTTCTTCTTCATCTCCCTTCTTGCTTTACTGTACAGACTGTATGAAACCGTCCTGACCATAGACTGACTATAAGAAGTGGACGTAGTCACCGTGACGTGCTGTTGTCGCTTTCTGTGTGAAAGGCCCATTATTGTTGTATTATTGTTGTCATGGCAAGGATGGCGTGAATAGGTACACAAAGATGAAGCTTGAGATTTTGTGAACAAAAAAAACAAGATCAGCCAACAGTGAGTTTTCTTAAGTGTGTCTTTGCACATATATACAGATAGGATCTCTTTAGATAGGAGCTTTAAGTCAAACCATGTTCAATAAATCATGTTAATTGGAGCGAGTTCAGGTAGTCCCGGCATCAGATCAGGACTTCTGCCTGTGGAAGTCCAGGCACACTCAACTCGTAGGAAAGCCTAGGGGCAGATCCACAAACTGCTGGAGGGATTATGGATGTAATCTGGCCTGGGAACACCTCACGATCCCCAAGGATGATTGAAAGGACATGGCTGGGGAGAAGGATATCTGGGCTGCTCTGCTTGGTCTGGAGGACTAAAAAAAAATAGCTCAAAAGAAAGATGTTTATTTACTGTAATAAAGAACATATTGGAGTAGATTCTAAATTGTTGAAATGGTGAATATTTCTATGAACATTATTCATGTAAACACAAGCTAATAGTCCATCCAGCTACAGGCTGTGTCCTCTCAGACATATGCCTCCACCACAAATCATTTATTCAAAGAGTGGTTCAGTGTGGTTAACAAGTGCAATAAGAGTAAAATCAGATCTTATGACTCTTGAGGGAAGAAGAGTCCACTCCTGCAGTTTCTCTAAAGTGTGTCAGTGGTTTAATTTGGTTTTGATTACGGGATCGTCCTTCAATCAGGACCCTGCTGAAGTGTCTTTGTGTGGGACACTTTACTCCTACCAGAGCTGCTGACCTTCCTGTGGTGCAGGGCGAGCCAAACACTTTTCACTTCAGGGGATCAAGAACAGAAAAAAAAAATGAAATATCTGTTGGAAATGCCAACAAATGTTTGGCATGGTATGAAACCGGTTTTATATTCTCATTCCTCCCTTTAGTACTACTTGTTCTCTCTCTGTTCTGCAGTGTTTGTTTCATGTACACAG
Source organism: Sebastes fasciatus (assembly GCF_043250625.1). Lineage (NCBI taxonomy): Eukaryota > Metazoa > Chordata > Actinopteri > Perciformes > Sebastidae > Sebastes > Sebastes fasciatus. Next base: position 33,670,550 of record NC_133803.1, read on the forward strand.
CAGAGGTGGCCCACCACAGTCCATTATCACCTCTGCTGAAAAGAAGAAGGGATTTTAAAGAGCATCATAATTCAGTCCTTTTCTCTCCCTGAACACAAACATGTGCTGCCTGTTGTCGGTGTTTAGAATTTCTGATTTCGTCAGGGTGCCGACGGTTGCTGAGTACAACATGTACCTGAGACCAAAGTGGGAACAGAACCAGGACTGACGTGGAAGCAAAGTCATCAAAACACCAAGCAAAAGGTGTTTTTCTGGCATTTTACACTAGTTAAAGATACAGGGATGTATTGAATTAGCTTTAACAGCAATGTAACAGGAACAGGAACGTTTTCTGAAGTTTTGGTTAGGCGAATAAAAATACTTGATTAACATTAAGGGATGTTGATTGTTGGTGGGAGATGGGAAATGAAAAGCAGTCTCCAATGTCAACCCGATATCACACCAAAGTGTGTAATAGACTCGCCTGTCCACCAAAGGATATCGTGTCATTGTCACATTTTCCACGTAGAGGCGGTAATATTACATGCCTGCATTAACGGGCAGTACCAGTAGGAGGCAGCAAAGCCACTGATTTAGGATCAGGTAAAGAAAACCACTTAGTTAGATTAAGGGAAAACGTCATGGTCACTGGATTAGGCAAGACAAAAAAAACGTTAAATTAAGGGAAAATGTCATGGTTGGGCTGACCATTGGCTGAAAATGGGAAATAAACAGTGGCATCCCATGTTAAAGTCAAGTAACCAGTATTTTAAAAGCCATAGTCAAAATTACTTAAAATAATTACTCAGAAATCCAACCTATTGTCAAATCTCAATCAAATTTATAACATCACATACTGTATATTAAATCAAATTAATTTCTGTCAAATTGAAGATATGAATTAAAAGTGTTGGATCCAGGCATGTCTGAATTCATCCAGGCGCTGAGAGGTATGGTGTCTGTGCGCTCATGCATCTCTCTCTGTATTTCAGAGGAAAGGTGCGCCGGCTGTTAACCACCCATGAATACAGATGAGCAGCTCGCTGTGATGTGGCTAGGGGGTCGTGACGAGGCTCAACAGAGAACTAACTCACCACATAATGAGTGATCCTTATCGGCCCGGCAAGAGCCACACAAGTTTAAATGAAAGGCCAACACACACAATCTTCTATCCGTCTCCAGATTCCTCTCTCTCTCTGGCACATATACACTTTGAATCTCACAGAAATACACACTAAACTATGTCTGTCACTGTGGAAATCATCCATAATGTCTGGAGGAAGTTGAATCTTCACCGTGTTCAGCTGAAGACATTGGGAGAGGTACACACATTCAAAACTCCAACACAATCTTTATATTTTTAACTATCAATCAACGTGTCGCCTCATGTTGGCTTCTTAATGATACATTAATAGCCACGTGTCATCTGCGTAACACGTAGTGACAGCTGATTCAAATCAATTACAGTAGCCGACAGGGCAATCAACATGAACATGGCGGTATAAAAATAGAGCCCATAGAGAGATCTGTCATGGCAGAGAGATGTTTTAAACACAAACATTAAAGGAGCAGGCTAATACGAGATAGGAAAGCAAAGAGTAAATAATGGTTACTTGCGTTACCGTAATATGAATATAAATAAACAGCTCAGATAAATAATCTCAGTTATTATTCCCAACAATAGTTTGAACTAAAGAAATATTTTGTTTGAATACCTTAGACTATAGTCACCTGTTGTCAGCCTCCATTCCCAGTACAATTGATATTTGCAAGAATGATTGCGGTACTCCATGTCCACTATGTGTCGTTATCTAATACCAGACATCAGAGATCTCTGCCTACCGAATATCTGATAATTTTTAAATGCAAGGTTGTTGCTAGAAAGATGGCGAGAATGGCCGGTAACAAACCTACAACCCTTACATGTCCTGGATTTGGACAGGCCAATCACAACCGTTTATCTACATGCCGTAAAGGGACGTACGGGGGTGCCACGTGGGGATCACACGCTGTTATTGGTCGATGTTGTCTAGGGGTAGAGAGCTGGATATTCTGGAGGAATAAAACCTGTAAGCCGTCTCCAGATTCCTCTCTCTCTGACACACACACACTTTGAATCTCACAGTAACACAAACTAAACTGTGTTCGTCACTGAAGGTTCGTCTAAATCATCCATGATGTCTGGAAGAAGTTGAATCTGCACCGTGTTTAGCTGAAAACATTGGGAGAGGTACAGTACGCACATTCAAAACTCAGACACAATCTTTATATTTTTAACTCTATCTCCCAACTCCAAATACCAACGCTCGGTCAGTGGTCCTTAAAACTATGACTCTCTAGGTACCCCCCTAGCATCAGCTTTGGACGCGTCAGGGACGGCGTAGTCAATATACGGTCTTTTCAAAATAAACAGGAAGTTAGGTTTAGGCAACACATTCACTCAGGTAGGCTTAGGAAATGATCACGGATGACATTAACTTGACTAGCGACTCACGTTACTCACAGCACTAACGATACTAACGAGTATTGTGACTAATGACTGCCGTAACAAGATAACGTTTACGTTTAGTTTCATATGGTCCACGAACAGTCTGATAACACCGCGTGGGTTTATATTGGAGTTAGTTGAGAGCCTGTTGCATTGCATACAGACGCTAAAGGCTGCCGATGCCGAAGGGCAATGTCCAAGCTGCAGTATTTCACGAGGTGGGAGAGAGAACGGGTTGGCACATGACTTCTGCATGTCACCGCCCCGATATGAACGTCCAATCGGTTCTGATATGCAGATTTTAAACTCCATAACTGTTGTTGTTTAGCAGCAAAACCAGTGAGATTGTCTTCAGTTTAGAGACTGATTTGTGAGTCTACTATGTGTAGGATTTTCTGTCTCATCAGATTTTTCATCACAAAATACATCACTAACATTGGTTCGTTTCATCAACAACCACAATACAATATAATAATGAAACTGCCAGTAACAGAATGAGCTGAAATAATCAAGTATAAATAGTAGCCTAATATATTTAACTCTTCCATTTAAGTGGAAATTTGGAGAGTCAAACTCCTATCAAGAATTAAATGAAATTGAATTTTTAAACAAATTATTTTTTTTAACCTTCAGGCCTCGGTAGACTTAAGTACTTCATAAGTTTGGTTCTGATTAATGCATTTTAAAAATGACAACTTCTAGTTACTGGAATTGCAAACGGGAACGTGTCTAAATTCCATCAAGTGGAGGATTTTCCTGCAAAGCTGCACATGTGTGATTCTAGGTCACCAAGTATTTTAGCTATGAATATCACACGCCAACTACTTGACTATAAAATTAGATTTTACATTACCGTATATGGCATGTTCTTCAATTTCTGCAGTCTGAGGCCCAAACAGAGCAAATTCAGTTTCACACTGGCACTGAGGCTCATTCAGATGTTCTCATACTTGCATCATGGGGTGATCCAAACTGAATAAACTCAATTTTCCACCTCGGAAGCCAGTTTTATTGAAATGCACCCGTTTTCTTGTCATGTGGTGAACCAAACTGAGTAAATGTAGTCTGTCCCCCCTTGGGAGCCATGCTTCTTCACCCGGACTAGCAACTCGTGTCACATGGGGGGTAGAGGGGGGGCTAATCTGAGTAAATGTGGTGAAATGAAGTGTAAGTGACCTACCTAGCCCTCATGGATAACTCGCGGTTTGAATCAAGTAGCATGGCCTGAGGAACATAGGACAGACAGAGTGAGCTGTCAGACCTCTTTGCATGTTTCTTATCTGCAGAGCAGCAGTTCTTCACACCGTCTCTCTGCGTGTCTCTTCATAGTATTTACCTGTATTTGAGCCTGAGCAACAGTTTGAAATACAGGGAGAACTTAATAACTTAATGGACAAAAGAACAACAGAAATAGCTGAATTATTGTCGTTATAAACTGCAAAAAAACTCGGAGCAATTACTAATTTCATTGATGTCGCATTTTTTGATGTTATTCATTGTTTGTGTTATTTACTTTACTCTATTTCAGCTTTGTCAACACATTTTCTGATCTAAACATCATGCCAATAAAGTTTCAATTAAATTGAATAGAGTGAGAAACAAACTGAGGCACAAAAAGATAACATATCATCTTTTGGATTGTTGTGTTTTTATGATTGTATTTCATGAATATGTTTTTAATACTACAATTTAACACTGAAAATGAACTAAATTGACTCAACATGGAATAAGAGCGTTAATAGAGACTACAAAGTATAGAGACCATTCCTACTACATATTTGTGGATGAATGTTTTTGCAGTTGGACAGCTCCCATATTTCTCAGTCAAATGGAAGATTTTAAACCATATTAACACTTTAATCACCAGCATACTGTATGTCCAACGTGATACACAGCCAGGAAGTATTAAGACAGTGAGACATGGTTGTTGGGTTGTCTCTAGAGTCCAACACTATGGATTAGAAAAGGACACAATCAAGGTTTCCCCTCCCTGACGTCAGAACTGATGAATGGTGAGACATCCTCAACTCTGCAACATCAGGTCCAGTGGATTAGGCATGGAACCAATGACTAATCTGGGGATGTCAACGTTAATGCGATTGATATTTCGGAGGTTGTAGCGGGCTCGCTGGAGTTCATGCTAGCTCTCTTATCAGATACTGCTTTACATCTGGAAGACACAGTGAGCAGCTGTGGCGAAGCAGCAGTATATGGAGCTGGTGTCATAATATCTGACTCTGCTCTGAATAATATTACTAATTTTGGTGGAGTACCTCTTTCCCTACGCCACCCTGCTGCCCTTTTATCTTAATCCTTTACGCAAGTGGGAAGGAATCAGTTTTAAATATAGACGAGGTGCTATACCCATTAAAGCTACACAATCCGCTCTGCTCCTCACAGAGGTGCCACAGGAACTATATCTCAGAGTTCATCACAGTCAAACTTTTTTCCAAGCTTTAACAGAGGCTTAGGTGGTAACGTGGCCCGGTTTGCATGTAGGGACATAAGTGATATATGAGGTTAGGAACTTATGGAATAATGTTTCCTTAAAGAAGAAGAACCAGGGAGCCAGTAGGGGGTTTGGGACTAGAAATGCTGACGTCACCTTGCTGTGGCAGAGCCAGAACAATAAGGACACAGAGCGTGAATAAGACTCAACTCAGCTGAGAGGTTATTGAGAGGCAACTTTCTTGAAGCGAAACATTTCTTTGATCGACATGACAAATGTTAACTAACTAATAAAAGCTGCCGCAGCTTCTGTGTTGACTGGAAATACAATAATGTGTTCTCACCATTTAAGAAATAGAATAGAATAGATCTTTATTGTCATTGTGTTTAAAACAATGACAATCTGTTTCAGCAATGTGCAACAACATAGTACAAGTAAATAAGTACAGTAAGAACAGTTGCTGTAGATAAACGTCTAATTTCAGTGTAAGGTGCTGTTTTGAAAGGGCTTGTTTACTCTAAATCATTTATTAGTTCGGTAACTAATTAAATGTTAATCGTTATGACAAAATGAAGAATTAGCTCCCTAAAAACACCTTTTTTCACATGATCATAAATAAAAAAGAGTTAATTAATTCCAGGCAAAAAGTTTGACGCAGTAAGAAAAGGTCATGTTTGTCAGTCTGTCTTAAACATACACTTCAAAAGATGACAGTTTGCATTCTGTAATCCTCTGTAATGTGATTAAAAGACTAGATTGGAGATTATAATAGAAATGTACGGTACTTGACCGAGTAATTATAATCCATGCTTTTCTTGATCCTCAAATTTGAAGTTACACCTTTTCTTTTATTGAATCCAAGTCCGAGCACAATGGGGCACAACGGGACAAAGGAAGAAGCTAATGACTTAAAGTGCCATTGAATAAAAAGGAAAGTGTGACTTTTTTTTCCAAGGACATTTTTCAGACTTTTTTTTTTTACATTTATTTGCCCTTTTTTCTGACATTTTTCTGACTTTTTTTTTAGACTTTTTCAGACTTTTTTTCAGACATTTTCTTTCATCAGACTTTTATTATCCAAGGACATTTTTCAGACATTGATTTTCAGATTTTTATCAGACTTTTTTTTTTTTCGACATTTTTCAGACATTTTTTTTTTCCAGACATTTTTCAGACTTTTTTTACAGACTTTTTTCAGACTTTTTTTTTTTTTTTACATTTATTTGCCCTTTTTTTCCTGACTTTTTTTTAGACATTTTTCCGACTTTTTTTCTGACATTTTTCTGACTTTTCTTTTAGACATTTTTTTCAGACATTTTTCAAACTTTATTTCTTTGGACATTCTTCTGACTTTTTTTTCAGATATTTTTCTGACTTTTTTTTTTCAAAACATTTTTCAGACTTTTTTTTCAAATATTTTTCAGACTTTTTTTCCGAGGACATTTTTCAGACTTTTTTTTTTTACATTTTTTAACATTTTTTCGGACATTTTTCAAACTTTATTTCTTCGGACATTTTTCAGACTTTTTTTTTCAGATATTTTTCAGACTTTTTTTTTCAAATATTTTTTAGACTTTTTTTCCAAGGACTTTTTTCAGACTTTTTTTTTTTACATTTTTCAGACTTTTTTTCAAAATTTTTTCAGACTTTTTTTTTAAGGACATTTTTCAGACTTTTTTTTTTCCAGACATTTTTCAGACTTTTTTCCAGACTTTTTTTTCAGACATTTTTCCAAGGACTTTTTTCAGACCTTTTTTTTAAAAAAAATTTTAACATTTTTTCGGACATTTTTCAAACTTTATTTCTTCGGACATTTTTCAGACTTTTTTTTTCAGATATTTTTCAGACTTTTTTTTTCAAATATTTTTTAGACTTTTTCTCGAAGGACTTTTTTCAGACTTTTTTTTTTTACATTTTTCAGACTTTTTTTCAGAATTTTTTCAGACTTTTTTTTTAAGGACTTTTTTCAGACTTTTTTTTTTTTTTTACATTTTTTTACATTTTTTCGGACATTTTTCAAACTTTATTTCTTCAGACATTTTTCAGACTTTTTTTTTCAGATATTTTTCAGACTTTTTTTTTCAAATATTTTTTAGACTTTTTTTCCAAGGACTTTTTTCAGACTTTTTTTTTTTACATTTTTCAGACTTTTTTTCAGAATTTTTTCAGACTTTTTTTTTAAGGACATTTTTCAGACTTTTTTTTTTCCAGACATTTTTCAGACTTTTTTCCAGACTTTTTTTTCAGACATTTTTCCAAGGACTTTTTTCAGACCTTTTTTTTAAAAAAAATTTTAACATTTTTTCGGACATTTTTCAAACTTTATTTCTTCGGACATTTTTCAGACTTTTTTTTTCAGATATTTTTCAGACTTTTTTTTTCAAATATTTTTTAGACTTTTTTTCCAAGGACTTTTTTCAGACTTTTTTTTTTTTACATTTTTCAGACTTTTTTTCAGAATTTTTCCAGACTTTTTTTTCAGACATTTTTCCAAGGACTTTTTTCAGACCTTTTTTTTTTTTACATTTTTTTACATTTTTTCGGACATTTTTCAGACTTTGCTTTTCAGATATTTTTCAGACTTTTTTTCCAGACATTTTTCAGACTTTTTTTTTCAGACTTTTTTCAGACTTTTTTTCCAAGGACTTTTTTTTACATTTTTTTTTTTACATTTTTTTTACATTTTTTTGGACATTTATTCAAACTTTATTTCTTTGGACATTTTTCAGACTTTTTTTTTCAGATATTTTTCAGACTTTTTTTTTCAGACTTTTTTCAGACTTTTTTTCCAAGGACTTTTTTTTACATTTTTTTTTTTACATTTTTTTTACATTTTTTTGGACATTTATTCAAACTTTATTTCTTTGGACATTTTTCAGACTTTTTTTTTCAGATATTTTTCAGACTTTTTTTTTCAGACTTTTTTCAGACTTTTTTTCCAAGGACTTTTTTTTACATTTTTTTTTTTACATTTTTTTTACATTTTTTTGGACATTTATTCAAACTTTATTTCTTTGGACATTTTTCAGACTTTTTTTTTCAGATATTTTTCAGACTTTTTTTTTCAGACTTTTTTCAGACTTTTTTTCCAAGGACTTTTTTTTATATTTTTTTTTTTACATTTTTTTTACATTTTTTTGGACATTTATTCAAACTTTATTTCTTTGGACATTTTTCAGACTTTTTTTTTCAGATATTTTTCAGACTTTAAAAAAAAAAAAAAAAAAAAAATGTTGCACTTTTTTTCAGACATTTTTCAAACTTTATTTCTTTGGACATTCTTCAGACTTTTTTTTTTTCAGATATTTTTCAGACTTTTTTTTTTTCAGATATTTTTCAGACTTTTTTTTTTCAAAAATTTTTTAGACTTTATTTCTTCGGACATTTTTCTGACTTTTTTTTCAAATATTTTTCTGACTTTTTTTTCATCAGACTTTTTTTCCAAGGACATTTTTCTGACTTTCTTTTAACATTTTAGAGTAACTGGGCTAACTAACTAGGCAGTGTTCACATGCACATGTGGGACACATGTTATTTGAATGCTCACAGCAGTGAGAAGCAAACAGTACGACAGAACGCTGTGCAAAGACAAATGGGTGTAGAAGAAAGAAACAGATCCCTTTTTTTTGTATCGATCATATTGTCAGTCTTCAAAACGACACGTAGTTATCTGTAGCATCGATAATTTCGGACTGATCCACCCACCCGTATCCAACATGCATGTTAGCTAGAGTTGGGTTACAGCCCCACAGCTTCTGGTTCCTTTTTTGTTCCATTGTGGTAATAAGGGCATTTATTGTGGATACAATTCACACTTAGAATTCAAGTAAACAGGCGGATAGTGGATGAAGTACACCATAGTACAGCCAGCCTTGACAGCCTTAATTCAGACAATATATGGCACAACATGTATAAGTTGTAGCTGCTTATACACTGTGAGTGGTGACTGAAAGAAAGAAAAGTGAAGAGAGATTCTGCCTCAATGTTTCCCACAGGATTTTGTGACACTTTGGTGGGTCCACGGATCCTCTAGGACCTATAAATGTTGTATATTTTGAAGTTAAATGCATCAATCTGGTGCACTTTAAGAGCATCATCGAACGTCTACATCTTCAAAGAACATTTGTACTCTTGTAAACTATTTTGTGCTCTAGCTGTACTGAAGTACAAATTTGAGGTTCTTTAATTGAATATATCCATTTTATGTAACTTCATACTTCTACTGTGCTAATTCTCAGAGGGAGATATTGTACTTTTAACTTCACTACATTTATTTGACAATATACAGTAAGAGCAGCTCTTGTATTATTCATGCTCAAAGGGCAAGAACAGCATTTCTCTTGATGATTAACCCCGCTGCCCTCTTTCTCTCCGACTCTCTCTCTCTCCAACGATCTACTATATTATGCATTTACCGCACTGTATAGTGCATCCATGCATTCACGTAGCAGTCTAATTAGCGTATATTTAGGTTTTGTGAGCATTACCACAAAGGTGCCTGCTCCTTACACGGATACTGCATTCTGATTTTACTAGATTCCTCTTAACAAATAGGTCTTAAAATATGCTATTTTAAAAAGTAGGTCATTATACATTTAAAACTGCCAACCAGCCAAGATGATGCAACTTCTCCACAGCTGCACTAACATACATGTTTAAATGGATGAGAGGGCAAGCGGAGGATGGAGAGAGAAAATGGAAAAGCGGAGGGATGGCAGTTGAAGAAAGCAGATGAGAGGCACAGCAGGGGGGGGAATGGAAGAGAGGAAGAGCAGATCCAAGCTGCACTCAAGCAATATTTGAGTAACACACTTCAAAGCGCACATGCACATATTTCATTGTTAAAATCATATGTATTTAAATATTTGATGTAGATTTGAACACAGGTTTTGAGCTCTACATCATCACCGTGTTTCCTCTAAAATTCCCTTTTAGAATATAAACTCAGTTTGGGTCAACACGTCACTTCTATCCATAAACAATCCCAGAAAAGACTCCATGTCGTACACACACTCTGAGGACTCTCTGTTGTCCCCCACCTCAGCCATTCAGCCCATCCTGCTGCACTGCTCCAACATAAACAGACTCACACACATACTAAAACGCCTCTACAATCATCTGCCTCTCCACATCTGCCCTTAATCCATGCTTCACATTATACAGTAACTAACTGGTCAGAGATACAGGACTTTAAAATGGAGAAGAGTTTGTTCAGCCCTGAACAAACTGCCTCGCTGACACATACTGTTGATACTGATGCAAAGGGGCCTGAATGTATTCATACATATTTTATATACTGTCTATATCTATGGGTTTCTGTATGCACTGGCTGTGAACAAATCTTCCTCTGGGACAATAAATCTAATCTATTTTGTCATATTTTCATCTCAAACCCTGCTGCTTATTTCCCAACCCCTAATTGTGGGTAATCCAACTCAAGAGACAAAATGTAACCATTAACTGACTAAATAAAATATGAAAAATCCAAATAATTAAAGTTCTTTAGAGACACAATGCTCATGCTATCTTAAGACACTGATGCCTGTCCTTGTTTGCTGTGTTCTGTCAGCCCAGTCACCAGGAAAAAAGTTTGGGCATCGTACATTTCTGCAAACCACAAATACGCTGAATGTCGATGTTTCTGCATTCAGTGAGAAAAGTAGATGTTGACTTTACGCTTCTCACGTAACATTGTTTTGGGTAACGTTGCTTTGCGTGACGTTGCTTTGCGTGACGTTGCTTTGCGTGACGTTGCTTTGCGTGACGTTGCTTTGCGTGACGTTGCTTTGCGTGACGTTGCGTTGCGTAACGTTGCTTTGTGTAATGTAATGTAATGTTGCATAAGAAAGGTCCTAAAGGTGGTTGTGGTTTATTTATGGTAGTTACGTTGCGTTGTTAAGTTGTGTTGTTTTATAATTTAAACACAAACAATGACCTTTTTTCTAACTTTAACCACTTAGTTTTGTTGCCTAAACCTAACCAATCATTTCACTACATTAACCACATGGCATTGTGCGTTTATGCAAGCGTGATACAATGCTGAAATGTATTTATAACACTTTTTTTTGTTTGGTACAGAAATGTCAACATACAACGCATCCCCTGGTTTTGCAGACACGTACAATACCAAATGAGTCTGGTGACTGGGTTTGTTCTGTCCAATGACAACGAGACAGAGAGAATTAATCAGAGATTTGGGGAATTGGATAGTGTGATTTTTTTGAGAGAATCCATCTACAAAAGAGTAACTAAAGCAGCTGTGTGTGTGTGAGAGTGTTTACTGTATGTGAATCTGCAGCATTGCGGGCATCTGTGCATGTGTTTTATACATGATTGTGTTCATGAATGTCTGATTGAATAGTGGCATAAGGGAACAGTCTTGAAAAGAAACCCCGACAGACACACACTCTCAAGAACGTTGTGTATTAGTGTGAGAGACGTTGCTTAACTCATTTACTGAGCTGCTTCATGTAAAAGTGTCCATGCGGATTTATGTGTGTGTGTAACAGCTCGTATGTTCTACAGCCTCGGTCGTTTGTATTCTCTACTGATAGCTTTCTCTACTGAAAAATAGGCTCCCACTCTGGTTGTGTGTGTATTGTGTACCCTAACTCTTTGTCAATATATGTGTGTGTATACGTTTGTGTGTGTGCATTTGCCCAGCTAATTGAAAAGTGCCACGGTTGTAAACAAGCTGAGAAAAGGGCGAACATTTTTCATGTGGAACTGGGGCTCTACGCAGCGGGGAAGTGTGTGTGTTTGTGTGTGTGTGTGTGTGTGTGTGTGTGTGCATGTGTGTGTGTGTGTGTGTGTGTGTGTGTGTGTGTGTGTGTGTGTGTGTGTGTGTGTGTGTGTGTGTTTGGGGCCTGTCAACCTCAGATGGCAGTCACTTATCTCGGGTACTTGCATCATTACGCCTCCTCCTCTCATCCCCTCCTCTCCTCGGTCAGCTTTTCCTCCTCTCACCGTCTCATCCTCTCCACTCCTCTTCTTTCTTCCTCTCATTTGATTTTCTCCTCTTCCTCTCCCCGTCTGATCTCTCCTTATCGTGATTGGCTACGTTGACACTGACAGAGTAACCCATATTCCTGGCTGTAATTCAATGAAGGTTTTAGTTCCTGTTAAGCTGTTTGCAGAAAACTAGATGCTGTAACTGAATATCTGCGTTGCCATGAATGAACCAGTATTCCCTCTTTCTCAGCTATAGATTACCTCTATTAAGAATTATGATTTTTACTAGTAAATACCCCTCAAGTGTTGTTCTCACTGACATCCACAGCAAATGTGTCCAGATGGAAGAAGATTGAGCAGATTGAAAACATGAAGGAGCACAGATTTAAGACTTGAGACACAGAATCCCGTCAGATTTAGGTGACAAAAAGCTCCATGCTAACGTCACTATGTCAACATGCTCACGATCACAATATTAATGTGCTGATGTTTAGAAGGTTTAGGACTAAACATCAACCTAACCAAGACAAAGATCATGAGAATCAGCAACAAGAATGATGCCCCTATTACCATCAACAACACAGCTCCTGAGGAGGTTTCATCATTCACCTACTTGGGAAGTATCGTTAACACCACGGGAGGCTCAGATGAAGGCGCCAGAACAAGGATAGGGAAGAGTAGAACTGCTTTTTACTTGCTAAGAAAGACCTGGAGCTCAAGAGAAATCACCACACATACAAAGCTCAGAATCTTCAATTCAAATGTGAAATGGGTGCTCTTGTATGGCTCAGAAACAAAAACATCTCTCAAAAAAATCCAGTCCTTTATCAACAGATGCCTAAGACAGATCCTATGCATGTTCTGGCCAAACACCATCAGCAACATCAGAATATGGGAATTAACAGGACAGGAACCCTTTGATACCCAGATCAGGCGGAGGAAATGGATTTACGCTCAGGAAGCCTCTCAACAGCATCACAAGGCAAGCTCAGGGCGTGCTGGAAAAAAATGCAGCGGTCTGCAGAGGAAACGTCAAAACAGAATCAACTTTTGGACGTTCACGCTGCAGTGGCCAATCACGTTACCTGTTAATCGTCGTGCAGGCTGGGCACTACGCTGCCGCGACAATGCCGTGGTACGGGACGGCGTTATCAGCTGTAACCGCCGAATGAGCGCAGTGCAGAATGTAGGCTGTGAGCTAGACAGTCGGGCACAACAGAGAGACTCACATGCACTGAAAGGCACGCACGACTGGTACGGTTATGTTAACAAAACAAGAAGAAGCACACACAGAGGGAGAGAGACTTGATTCTTGTAAGGTGTCCTTGGGTGTCCAGAAAGGCGCCACTAAATAAAATGTATTATTATTTTTTTTATTACTTCATTCTCTGCTCAGGTAGACATTACTCCTCTATATCTTTGAATAGAAAAACAGTTGTGTGCTGCTATATTAATGATCTGAGTATCATTTAGGGAATTTCACATACAACCAAATCTATCAATGTCTGCACAGAATTACAAACTAAAGGTAAAATAAATGCCCTCTCGACTGTTATTTCTACTAAACCTGTTCATCTTAATCAAATTTGTTTGAACTCTATTCAAACAGCACATTCCACAGCTGAATTATTCTGCAGAACAACTCTCAGATACTTTAAAACAGCCCACTGCCCTCTGATATTATAAATACTGTAACTGAGAGTTAATTAATTCTCCGGCTAAATGACGTTCGGCCGGACACTTTGTAACCGTTCCGACGACTGACAACTCAATTAAACTATTTGGATGAAACACTGAAGATGAGAAAGCCTCACTGCGGCGGAATGACGGTAATGAAGGGAAAAACTTTGTAGGTCAATCTATTTTATTTATATTGAAGAAGGGTGAATTCAACTTTTTGAAGTATTTATATTGAAGTGTCGCGGCAACGTGTCCATTAAGAACGAAGGTCAGATTGAAAATAAAGAAGGAGGAAAGTTACCGTCACTTTCAGGTGAAATGGGCTGCGCCTTTCATCGGACTATAAATGATAATTAACATGTTAATGAGCAGTTGGTCTGTAACACAGTCTGGGCTCTGTGTGACTGCATGTTGTTTCCATATATTGCTATGATACAGAAATATGAAAAAAGGCCTTGAGCCAGTGTGTGTGTGTTTGAGTGTGTGTGAGTATTGGATTCTACTTTGAGACCCGTCTCCGGGGAATAGCTTCAATTTGCATTACATTATTCTCAACATAACACGACATTCAGCCCAATCTCTCCTCCGTGTGTGTTGTGAAGTTTTCTGTGAATTAACGTATTTGTTACACTTAACATCTTTATGCGAGGTAAAAAAAACATCTTTAAGTTTGTTTATGTAATACATATTTTACATTACATTAGTCTTTTTTTAACTTTAAAGATGCCAAAAAACAGTGGGAATACTAAAACATATTCTATTTACTGAAGTCTATGTTGTGTATTTAAACTGAGAATGAATCCCGCCTGCCCTGTTTGGACTCTCCAATCACATTAATGTTAACTGTTGACCTTGAAATGCGAATGTCATTAATTTTTTCACTCATTTTCTGTCAACTGTTTTGTTTTCCATACTTGAATATCAGCTTACAATTCACCTGCGTGGAACTAAAGTCAACATTGACGTATTAGTCCTGTGAGTCATTAGTCAGTCACGTTAACATCAACCACGATCTTTTCCTAAACCTAACTAAGTGGTTTTGTTGCTCGAACCTAACTTCCTGTGAAGATGGAAGTTTATTTTGAAAAGACACAATGCATGTAACAAGCGTATTTTAACAAAAAACTGACACTAGAGGGGAACGTAAAGCGCCAGAGTTTGAAGCGTAGAACTGACCATGCATGTGACGGATCCTCTTCCTATGCCAATGTATGCGTTATTTACTTCAGATCAACAACAAGAAAACACATCCCATTTTCTCATTAAAGGTGCGAAATTGAGAGCATTGCCATTGCCTGCCTCAACATGGCGTCAGCTCACCCGGCGGCTTGTAGCTAAACGGTGCTAACAGTGCTAACTGTAAAAACAAAAAGGCAACAGTGCTGATAGAGCTAACAGCGTTAACTTGGTTGGGACGGCACTTTAACTGCCGTGTGAGCGCAGTGCAAAGCCGTGGGCTAGCCAGGGGGCACACTCACATGCACTAACATGCACTAAAGCATGCGGAGCCATCCTGGAGATGTCAACAAAGCACAGAGAGACTTCATTCTCTGCTCAGGTAGACATTACTATATTCGATGCTGTATTAATGCTTTAGATATCAAATACAGAACCTTTAAATATCCATAGTTCTGCGTTTTAAATAGTTTTCATAGCATGGAATCAGGAAAGATTCAGCCCTTTGGTTTGGAGCAGTGCACTTCACAAGTTGGAGGTGGTAACTGATAAAATAACGTGTATAAAACGCATTGATGTGAAAGAAAAAATCCAATAATCCAACTAACCACGCTGTTAGAACTGACGATATTAAAGCAGAATGAACACGTGAATGAGAGAACTCAAAGTAAAAATGCTGATATTGTTTATGGAAATAAATTAACACAGTGTTCAATCTTCACATAATTATTTCTTCAAAACACACAACAGGTGTGTCAATCAGGTGCACACACACACACACACACACACACACACACACACACACACACACATATACATACATGTAAGTTGTATTGGCAGAACAGTGTGCACGTGTGAGCATGTGTTGATGAAAGGGGGCAAGAAATGGATTTTGTGTTTGTGCACACTTCTGTGTGGTTGTGCATGTGCACGTGTGTGTATGTCCGACGGTGCATATATGTGTGTGTGTGTGTTTGTTTGTTTGTGCATGCATGTTTGTGTGTCCTCTCTGTTGTCACAGAAAGCAATTTAAATGGAGATGGTTCCTTCCCCCTATTTAGAGACACAGAACAAAGGATCTGACTACAAAATGAATGCAATCAGAATCCCCTCCATCCCTCTTTCCCTCCCTCCCTCCCTACCTCCCTCCCTCTCCCTCCCTCACTCTTCCCCTCTTATTTGTATTATTTTCTGTCTCTCCTTTTCTTTCTGCAGTCTTATATTTAGATGTATGACTCTACGGAGATCCATACTCATATGAATACGAGCTAGAAAGAAATATGAGCTACTCTCAAGTTTTTTCCTCAAGTACAATGAAGACATTTCATTGGGGAGCTCGCACTGAGTACAGGTGTGTGTGTGTGTGTGTGTGTGTGTGTGTGTGTGTGTGTGTGTGTGTGCGTGTGTGTGCGTGTGTGTGTGTGTGTTTGTGTGTGTGCAGAGGTTGGGTGTATAGAGTGGCATTATAAGAGAGAGGGAAAAAGAGAGGAGTTTCGCCTTCGCCTGCAGGATGAACAGAGCTGCATTTCCTTCTTTATTGCATTGTGTGTGGTGTGTGTGTGTGTGTGCTTGTATTGCAGTATTGCAGTGTACTACCACTCAGACAAAGTGATGTGAGGCAGAACTGACTGCAGTAATCTGTTAAAACCACCACATCTCTGTTTCTCTGTCTCTCCATGAAGGACAGTTGTGTGTTATGATGCAGCTGCAAATGGAAACACACACAAACACACACACACACACACACACACACACGGACAGATGATTGTCTCTTGTCGCTGTCAGCCAACATTGCTTTGAATGGTTGCCTTGCACAGACCGCCAGAGACAGTTGGGGGGGAAGTGAGAGAGTTCGTTATTTTACATTCTGAGCACCGTGGTGTGCACGGCTCTGCCCTTTTCTTTCTCACTCCATACATCACAACATTTCAGTCTCAGCTCTGCATCACCTAAAGAAGTTGTGTGATTACACCTTGACGGTGCGAGGCGTCACTGAGGGCAGTGAGGAGGAGTGCAGCAGCAGCAGCAGCAAGCCTGATGAAGAACCATCTGCAGCTTGAAAACAGGAAGACAAACGGTGACTCTGTGTCTGTGTCCAGGGCGAACAGATTGAAATATGGAACATGGAAGCACAGCACACAAACTGCTCGACGATTCCTCCTCGCGGGGTCAAGTTATTCTGTTTTACCAGACACCCACAAGGCTGCAGAACACAGGCTCACCGTCTGATCATTTGTGTTGGAAAAATATAGATATAGAGAGAGACAAGAACACTTATACATGTAATGTAGAAATGTTTTTCATCCGTGTTGGATTAATAGATGCATTGAAGTATTATGTTATATCTTAATGATAAACTCAGTTGTTGTAGTTTAGTTTTTGTGCCCAAACCAAACAGGAAATGTTGTGCTGCAGGATTTGAATAAATTCTCTGACTGTGAGCTTCATCGTCTGTCTGATAACAAACTGACCCGCAAACTCTGAAACTCATCAAAGGAGTTTTTTTTCAAGTCATTCATAGTTCCCTCTAAGACCCGAGTCTCATTTCCTTTATACAGACTTCATTTTCTTTCTCCGTAGACACAATCACAGCGATACATTTGGGTAACTCATTGGCATGCAGCCGGCGGGCGGAGCTGACGAGGTTTATTAAAGGGATCTGGAGCCTGCTGCTGTCTCTCCTCATTAACCTCAATAGCACCTCAGACAGGTTATCTGGCACACATACAGACACACGCAGCCACAAACGAGACATGAATGAGGGATGTGAGAAGAAGAAGAAGAAGAAGAAGAAGAAGCGAAAGGTAAATTTAAGAAGAAGCAAAATATGAGGTTAAGAAAGAAGAAGAAAAGGAGGGAGACAGATTGAGAGAGATGGACACGAACATTCATTCTGTTTCAGATAAAATAAAAATACAGTAAACCTAAATGTTGGAAGTTTATTTTGAAAAGACACTACGCATGTAACGAGCTGAAACTGACACGCCTAGAGAGTCATAGTTTGAAGCGTAGCGCCACTGACCAAACGACTGTAATTAACGAGTTGGGAATGAGAAGGTGATGCATTAAAGGAACTGTGTGTAGCATTTAGGGGGATCTATTGGCAGAAATTTAATATAATATTAATAAAAAAATAAAAAAATAAAATTAAAGTACTTTTTCTTTAGTGTATAATCACCTGAAAGTAAGAATCGTATATTTGTTTTCTTACGATGAGCCGTTTATATCTACATAGGGAGCGGATCCTCATCACGGAGTCCTCCACGTTGCACCGCCATGTTTCTACAGTAGCCCAGAACGGACAAACCAAACACTGGCTGTAAAAGGCTGGTCTCAAACAATATTAGTAGTCATACCTACGAAAAGTAAAGCATTGTAATTCATGTATATCCCACAAAATCGATTTGCGTGTAATTAACATAATCTTGAACCAGGAAATAGTAATAGTGGCAAACGCCGTGTAGCTGGGAGGTCGGGGTGGATGGGTGGGTCAACAAATACCAGACTTTTGCCCCAAAAATAGGGCTCCCCCAGAATCTACGGTGTCATTCGAACACTGTAATTTACCATATACAGTATATAAAGTGTTTTTATGTTAAATATATTGAACATTGAATAACATCAGATCTACTATGTTTTTCCTTCATTTAGCGCAGAGATTTCAAAAGTGGCAGATAAAAAAAAATACTTGTCTGCCACAATGGCAGGAAGTGAAACAAGTTAATTTCAGACCCTGGTTGTCACAAACGTTACATACTTAAATAACGCCACTTCTGGAGTTATGTTAAGCCAAAGCACGATATTTTCGTAGTTTTGTAAGACATCATACGAACCATTGTATGAGGATATGTTAAAGTCATTTGCGTTTTTACGTCGGCCACCGTAGTTCTCCTACTTGCTTGGCACAAGGGAGAAGATTCAGTAGGTTGCAATCTGCAACCTCACCGCTAGATGCAGGCAAATCACACGTACTGGCCCTTTAAGAGAGAGGAAGAAGAAGACAGAGTTAAGACAGGCAGAAAACAGAGAACAGATCCAGACATGGATGGAGGTGGGATGTATGGAAATGTAAGGTGACACTGCTGATTGGAGGGTTCTGCAACCTGACGTACGTGTCCTTACTGCTTAGCCAGGTTAACACACACACCCACCCACACACACACACACACACACACGCACACGCACACGCACACACACACACACACACACACTGCATGAACCCAATTGCAGCGTACAAAACATAAGCACATATCTCTCTCTGCTCTCACATACAGAGGTCGTGTCTTGTTAGCTTCATTAGCCAAGTTAACTCTGTCTATTTTCTTTTTCTTTCTCACACACACACATGCACACAATGCACACGTGCACACAAACATACACACACACACACACACACACACACTAATATGCCTCTACTGTTAAATCAAGTCAGCGACGCTTACGTCTCGGCTTGTTAGCTTCTCAGCCCGTCGACGCACACGTGCACACCTGTCAGTGTACGTACATTCAAAACACACGTTGCTGTACACCAGCACACAAACACACACACACACCCACACACACACACACACACACACACACACACGCACGCACGCACGCACACACACACCCACACACACACACACACACACACACACACACACACACACACACACACACACACACACACACACACACACACACACACACACACGCACACAAAGACAAAACATCAAACACACACAATCCCTGTCCCATGCTGACACATACACACACACACTGTCTGCGTCTCTACGTCTCATCTTGTTAGCTTTGTTAGCTGGGCTAATTGACAGTTCATTACCAGGTTGTTCTCTTCACACCGAGAGCCACTGACATCTCTGAGCCTTTTTATGGAGCTCCACGGTGAATTTTAAAACAGCGTGTTTTACTTCTAGTTGGCTGTTATGAAAGACCCTGAACCAGATCCTTTCTGACATGGTGCTAGGGGAAGGTTTGTGGGGAACATATGATCACTTTAAGCTACTTCCTCATTATTTCACTGAATCTGTGGAGGTATAAACACATATTTGTAGTGCTGGTTAGGTGCACCTGAGCAGGAAGTAAGACTTATGTTGAAGGTTTTGCAGGTCCAAGAAGACAAATCTAAACCATCTCTTCAAACCAACAATTAACCACATGGTTTAGTGTGCATGTCCACACTGCGTTTTATTACCAACTGGTTACTGCCCTCTCTAAAACATCTATGTGAAACTGACTCTGGTCTGCCTCTGCTTGCTTTAGGGTCCCTCTCCTTGCGTACCTGTTACAGGTTGTGTCCTTTGCTTTGCGCGTGAGTCAGTCTGTCATAAGACCCCTCCCCTAAAGCACGGTCCAAGTCACATCACATCACAAAACACACAACGGTGAATTTCACTGATGTCGTCGGCGCTCAGCCCTCTAAGACATTCACTCCCACTCTGTCTAATTAGACTTCTACTCATGTTGAAGGTGAAGTCCACCAAAACTCTATGAACTAATAGGAATCACAAATGTGTACGTCGTTCTGCCCTGACGGTGTGTACACACCCACACAGTTCAGAGAAGTGCTCTAATCAGCTGAAATAGGTTTACTATGGATGTGTACGGCCTGTCAGTAAGAGGCAGTAACATAAAGTCCTGTGTAATATATCTGGACCGGTCTGTGTGCAGTATTCACACTAGAACCTTTTATTTTTTGTGCTGACCATGACTCCCAACTGAGCCTCAAGCTGGGATCTGCCCTTTTAACAAACCTGATGTAAATCAGATCTCAGCTCTGTTCGGGATTAAAACCACCGACCTCACAGTCTCACTCACACCAGTCATTTTGAAATTAAATAGCGGCTCATTTCCCATCAGTAGCATCTCATTCCTCCTCTGTTTTCATGAATCTCATCACTCACCAGATGGTTGAACAGGAGTGTAAATAGTTTGTAAAAAAGGCAGATCCCAAATCGTCTCCAGGTGTCAGATTGGTGAATCCTTGTTAAGATCTCACTGGCAGCGTGGCACTGATGGGCAAACAGCTTATGTTCACCGTAAAACTGCAATTAATAGCCCACGCTTTGATTCGCTTCAATCACTGAACTCAACCAGCGTCGATAGGGGACGGGACTTTAATTCCTTTTGCACAAAACTCTTGCTCAGCAAAGATGGGAAATACTATAAATTTGCTTATTTAAATCAGTATGAATATTACTTGTGCTTATAAATTATGAATCATTCACTTGATCTAGCACTGAGACAGTTAACCACGCTTGTTTAACGGCACCGGTATACCGACACAACACGTCTCTTTATCCCATTAAAACCCACCGGCCCGTCAGCGACGAGCCTATTTGGCGTATCAAAGAGGAAAAGCGGTGAAAACTAAACAGAGAAAGGGGGGGACACTTTTATTTTGTAGCCAGTAAAGTAACGAAGACAAACAAACCCAACAACACGGTGCAGGACAAAGAGAACATATTGTATATGTGAGTTAAAGTGCAGTATTTGTTTGACAAATGAAGTTAGCAGACCGTGAGCAACGGACTTCACATGACAATGTTCACAACTTGGATTCGAATTTATGAAAAACATGTTTTGATTCTTTTGATGAGTGGACCCCTTTGGACTAAAGGGATCTCTCTTGACCCCTATGGACTAAAGGGATCTCTCTTGACCCCTATGGACTAAAGGGATCTCTCTTGTTTTATGCTGGTCAATCTGAATGAGTTATAGTATGGTGCTCATAGTTTCCATAAAATGAACTGAACAGTTTAATTGTTAGAATGTAACTGATCTAACGTTGCGTAGCATGTCCATATCGGCAAAAGACGTGCAGCCACACCCAGCGAGTTGAAGGGACTCGGTGTCTAATCGGCGCTTGACTTTTAACTGAATTTAAACAGTATTCATTTATTTATCATTCCAAATACAGGTTTTATATAAAGCATTGATTACACACCAACTATTATCGATGCTTTCTCTCTATTTTCTGTTGCTACTTTGTAAGTACAATGTGAGACAGTCGTTTGTCTTAAAAAGCTCAAAGATAAAATCAAACTCAATACCAATGTCTGGGAGCATTCCTCATCTGAATTATTTATCTGTCTGGAACCACCGAAGTCCCAAAATGTCTGCGATGCAAACTAATGTAGTCGTCTGTCGAGCATTTTATCATGCACGCTCCGGCGCACCAGGATCAATTACTAATGAAATCCTCTTACTCAGAGGGCCTTCTGGGGAAATCTGATGGTTCCCTCTCTCTGTTTGACTTTATTTCTTCCCTCGTCTCTTCATCTTGTTCATTCTCACCTTTTTTGACTTTCTCTTTCTTTTAATCATGTTTGTCCTTCCTGCTTATCTTCATGCATACTTCTCTTCTGCTCTTCCTCCTCTGCAGACTACATTCGTGAAACTCATACGATCACTAATAGATGAGTCTAATTCGTTCAGGCACCGGCGCAGCATACTAACTGCTTTACTCTCAACTAAGCTGTCAGTCACAGGGCTATTAAGTCTATTACGTACGTGAATATAACGGCAGGCAACAGTTGATGAATCCTCACACCTCTACATCTTTTATAAGTTTTGAATCAAAGTGACAGCTGAGAGGTAACTGGAACCTCCGCTGAACCGCTGACAAATGAACAAGATGAATAAAGGAGCACTCGGTTTTATGTAGGCCTCACTTTTAATTTACATTAAAACCTCTTCAGTTGTGAACCCTGCAGCAATACATGTACCCATCATATAGCATACATCCATCTTTGATCCCATCATTCTTAAATGTCATATAAATATACACTACATAACCTCCCATCAGCTCTCACCCCCATAAAACTACTGAAAATAGACACAAAACATGAGGGGAATAACTCATTTATACAACCACTTTGAGAGAGGTAATTTAAGAAAATGTTGTTCTGATGCTGATTATTCATGTCAGGAACATGGTTTACATTTTCTAAAATTACTGTTATCTAAGTTGTTATGTAGGTTTTTCAGAAAGGGAGCAACTGCAGCAATGACTTTGGTTTCACTTTCACAAGTGATTGGCAATCACTTCTAGTCATCTGGTTGAAGGACGGCAAATGTGTGTCTTTGGAAAATATGTTTCTATGTTGATCACTCAACAACATCCCAGAGTCTGATTCAGATACACGTACTTCTCACATTCAACTGTGATCTGACTTTACAGCTGCTACAAGTCTGATCTCCTCTCATACAACCATCCATAGTAACTCTGATTTGTGTTTATTGCTTATGGAGTCAGACAATCTAGGTAAAAGCGTTGGAGAATGAAGTGGGCGAGCCTAAGAATGCATTCCTATCAGCTAAACCTTTAGAAACTTAAAGAATAACTTAACCCCCTAAAAATACTTGTTTTGCTGCCCACCAGTGGTTTAACTTCTTACCTTGCTGCAGTAATGTAAAGGTGTACTCCACGACCCCGTGACATCACTGTTGGGTGTGTGAACTTCAACCAGCGGTGATGCTGGATGGTCAGAGGTGAAACAGGCTTAGAATTTCAACCAGCGAAGGCAGCAAAGCATTCCTCTTCAGCCTGGTGTTAAAGGTACAGTGTGTAGGATTTGGTGGCATCTAGTGATGTGGTTGCACATTGCAACCAACTGAGTACCCCTCCGCTCACTCCTACCTTTCCAAAACTGTGGTAACATGAGCCACCGAGTGCAAAACTGTGGTAACGCCGTTCGCCGCGCTCGGAGGCCATCCTTACTAGGGATGTTAATAATTGGTACCACGCTTTTGCACTCTGTGGCTCACTTTACCACTCTTTCAAAAGCGTGTCAGAGAACTAGGTGGCCTCCAGGTAACATAAAGACGTGAGAGGCCCTCTCTACAGCCAGTGTTTGGTTTGACTGTTCTGGGCTACTGTAGAAACATGGCAGAGCAACATGGCGAACTCCAAGAAGAGGACCCACTCCCTTTATAGATGCAGATGTAGATGAAGGGCTCATTCTACGCTAACGTAAAACACAACGGTTCTTAGTTTCAGGTGATTGTACTTTAATGAAAATAGTTATGAATATTAAATTCCATGTCTGCTAATAGATCCCCTGAAATCCTACAAACTGTCCCTTTAAGTTATTTAAATACAGTCATCACTCTGATATCGACATTACGTTAGAATAAAACAATTATAAGTTAATCTCTTTTGTAATAGAGTGCCTCTGGCTGCTTCATCGGGATCCTAAATTTGTGGACTTCAGCTCTAAATTTAGCAGAAGTGCTGATTTATCTGAGGCTGTTATCTCCCACTAGCCTCCACTCTGTTCATATAATGATTGAAAACATCATGTGGTAAATCAAGCTGCTGCTTATATTTATATACTAATATTACAACATGGGGAGGATAATAAATGTACACAGTGCACACAATAGCTGCTTGAATGATTGTATGTCAAAGACTATTATATTCTCTGCAGGTAAAGCACTTACAGGCTTCGGGTATGGTAATGACTCAGAATTGCACACAGACACGCATACATAATAAGACACATTTCAAATGAATTAATGGTTGAACGTACTGAAGTCCTACACAGTGGAGAAAGAAAATGTCACACTGACACATGACACACCAAGAACAATGGAGATAGCACACATACTTCACACACATACGTGTACAACACACACACACCCAAACCTCAATTGAATAAAGCCAGTACGTCTTTGTCTACAAAGCAGTTTTGTTGTCAGACAAAATAGCTGAGCTGATGTTGTTGCTGTTGTAATTACGCCTGGGCTCACAGGGAGCCGCTGGTTAAGCTCTTACAAGCCGAGAGTGAAAGCTGAAGGGAACACACAGACATCTGAACAAGAAACTGTCACACCGCAATGTTGTCACACAGAGAAGCAGAGAGAGAGAGAGAGAGAGAGAGAGAGAGAGTGTTGGGGGAAATCACAGGCGTCACAATGCAAAGTTATTAAACCAAGCCACAGAGAGCGGGAGAGAGAGAGCGAGTGAAAACCGTGGAAGAGGGAAAAGAAAGCAGCACAGGATTGTCAGTGGAATAACAGACAGCACTTGTTGCTTTCATGCAATGTCACAGCTATTTGGGGCCATTCTGCTGGAGCAATTTTGCATGGCAGATGTTCATCTTGGTGTTAATAGAATTTGAATTGAAATTAGAAAGAGCCAAGGTCTGCGTGATTCTGCAGATGGTCTCTGTGAAAACACCAAATAGAACTTATCACAGATTATTCATTACTTGTGTTTTTTTTCATTTCCGTTGCCACACTTCTAACATCTTTTGAGCATGAGATGATTTTCCTGCAAAACATTGTTCCAGTCCAATGTTTTCTTGTTATTTCCAAAGGGGGGGCCGAGCAGGCTGTGCGTTACACTTTTTTTTAATTGAAAAGCAAGAAGAGGACCCGTGAACAGCAGGGAAGGATTCAGTCCAAGGCAGGGCTCTCTAATGTCTGGAGCACAGTCACAGTATTGAAAATACACACACATGCTAACACAAGATGGAGACATAAACACACACCCACACACACACGGCTTCCTTCGAGGCCTGTCTGGGTTTATAAACTGATTATGTCTGGCATTCACAAGAGGATGTTTAAAAATCAGGAGATAGAAAATGTGAGACTCCACTCGTAATGATAGATAAGAACAGAAGAGATTTGTGTCCCTCACTCATCAGATCACACACGACTGATTCCCATCTATTCCATCTAGCTTTTTGTAATACAATTGTGGTTGTGCTCAATTTGAAGCCAGCTGCCCCAGATCTTATTCAGAGAGTATCCTAAGACTAGCTTCCCCAGCTGATTATGACCACTCTCTGATTGTAGCTGAGAGTCACTTCTTCTTCTCAGAAAGCAGATGGTACTGAGGTAGTTTCTATGTGAGGGGGTGTGGGGTGGGATAGGTAGGGGAGGACTGTAAACGGGGGCGAGTATGAGGAGAATGTCATTGCAGGTCACACTACTGGACCTCCCACAGAGCTCCGGTTATATCTTCACTCGTCTTGATCATAATTGTGTTTTAATTAACTGTGATTCCACTGTTACGTGTACCCAAACGTACAATCACAAAGTGCAGCTTGCCAAGATTGACCTGCCTGAATAGAAGCAGACATCTGCTGCGACATTTTTACCTTCCACGCTGGGCAGTTTGACCTTGTCATGACTTTTTGGCATGCCGGGTATAGGGGGGTTTGTGATGAAGCAGTTTCACTGTGACACTAATGGACATTCCTAACATGTCTTTATTCAGGTGGCTGACTGTGTCCAGCATGTCCTCTGCTGCACATACATACAGTATGAGTAATTGCTTGGTAGAGCAGTAACAAGCATCATGTATGTGTGATGCCTCCATGCGTTATTAATCTCAACCAGAGATCCCGGATCAATTCAGTGCCTTCGGCAAGATTATACCATCACAGCCAGTTTCACCACCAATTATTGTCTTCATACACTCAAATAGAAACTGCATAGCTTCATCTCTTAGAGATTAGACATTAGACATTAAATTGTAGATTATTCTCCAAACACCTGAACAGTCTTTCCAACTTTCCCTGATGAATTTAAGGTGGGACCAACTGACAACTCTGGCTACTTATTAAATCAGCGAACATTAGATTCTATCATCCGCAGTAAGCTGGTAGCACTGTGTTTCAATGGTAACTACTATGCAATAGATCAACTATTCATTCATCACATTACATCTGTCTTTTTTCCCGAGTGATGCTGCGGGCGCCCCAGAAAAAATGTAGTAGTACAAGAAAAAAAAAATTTGGGGCATCCCTATGGATGGATGGCGCCTCTCTCACATTAACATACATGTATATCCTTCACATCCCTACGTTAATAGCAAAGAAACATTCTTTAACATTAAATAATATTTTTGATATTAACATTAAAACAAAAAGGGGTGCCTAACACACTGATTGAAGCTCTCTACAGCTTTTGCTAACTGCTTTTAGCTCATCGTTTTGGTTCCAGTTGGCACATGCACTATATGGTTGAGTCTCACGGCTCTCAGCAACACATTCTAGCAAACACGCCCGTTCAAGATGAGTGTGCACTAAAAACGTAACAGGAAACACATGAAGGAAACCAGTGGATAAGTTTGGACATTTATCAAGCTAAGAACCCCAGATGTTAACAACTCCAGGATGTTAAGCTGATTAATGATAATTAATGATAATAAATCGTTATATATCCATGATATAAAAGAGGCACAATATCCCAATATCATGTCTCTCACTTACAAAATAAACCCTTTCTGTAAAAATAGATTCTTAGTTGATTACAGAGACCGTTAGTGGACGGAGTCAACGTGACGTCACCCATTGGTTTGTGGACTGCCGTTTTGAAGCATCGAGTTTGGCATTTTAGCCATGCAATTAACTTTGATGAACTGCAAACAAACTGTGAAAGGGTTAAAGTTCTGAGACGAAAACACGGACAACTCCCAGACCACACAACGCTGCAGTAGCAACCTGTCAATCACAAGGTAACCCCGCCCTAAAGCATCCCCTGCTTTATGGTCTATCTGACTCTAAATGGGACCATAGTTTACTAAATGAACATCATGCTGTATTGAAGAAGACTTGAAACTAGAGATTGAGACCATAAACTCATGTTTACAATGTTTACTGAGGTAATAAATCAAGAGAGAAGTAGATATGAGAAGTGGATATTAGAAAGAATGCAGGTTTAAGGCACTATTGGCTTCACTTCTCAGAACCGGAGGTTGCCCACTGATTAAAGTAAATTGCGATGCCTGTGATAACTTCCTGAACAGCCATCTGCATTTACAGATACACTGTTATTTATACATATTGGGCGAGTGGGTTTCTAATATGTCAAACTCCGAGTCTGTGCAGTGGATTCTAACTGGGAATGATCCAGCTATTTGAATCATCGTTTGCCTTCCTTTAGCCCTACTTGGCACTGCTGTGAAAACGTGGCTTCTGTCAGTTTGCTCTGTACTTGACTTGATGCCGTATTGACTGTGTCACTTCTGCAAGGCAGCTACATTTTAGTGTGCCTGTCATTGCAGTGACCTTGTCAGTTAAGAGTGGAGGATGTTCAGACGCAGCTGCTACTGTCAGCTAATCTATATGTGTAATTAAGGATCAGAGCTGGTGATTACCTGTCTGTGATCAATACCACACCCAGTCATATCCTCTCTACCTCAGGCATCTGAGACACACATGCAGACACACACACGTACCGTAGCAGTGTAGCTTTGAGTTGAAAAAAAGGCTTGTTTTCTGAAATCCAGATGTGAATCACAGTCTCAACTGTCTACAGAATACTCTTCCTAGATGGAGAAAGGTCCATCTATTCGTGTAATATATAGACAGAAGGTTATTACATGCTCAACAGTGAATTGCATATTTAGATAGATCACTTGTATGCAGTCCAAGTTGAGATGCCATGCATGATCTGCTTTTAAAATTAAAAAAAGGAACCTATTTCAGATGTGACCGAGCATAATAACCTTCACCGTGCTCCATTTTATTTAATAAATAGATTGTTTATTTTCCCCCGAGGGCTGCTGGCTCAGACCAACACTCATTAGAGCCTCTTCATGCAGGATGTCAATTATTAATTCTCTCATTTATGGCCATCTATTAGAATGCATGCTTCATAGCACAAAGGAGAGAGCGTGGCAGGCTTTGTGAATAACATTTCAGAGAATAAACGCCTTTCAATAAAGGGAACTTTTGCCCCCTTTGAAAAAAAGCCTTTCACCGCGCTGCCCCCTTGTTGCGTGCTGCTGAAAAATAAGACGGGGTGTGTAAGATGGCTCATTTTCTCATTGATGGTGACCTATTGCAATGCAAAGGAGCATAGAAACAGAGAGGAGTCTGTCTCAGTCATGAGGGGAATCACAGAACAACGCATGAACAAGGCATCGTGCTCCTTTTGCTGCTCAGAGGCCAGCGAAATGAGACCGCTTGGACCGGGCAGCTCCCTGATGTGTATTAATAAATATGTAGGAGGTAAGAACTGTGGAAAAGGAGCATAGTATCAAGCTCCCTGGGAAGGGAAACATATATACTGTAAGTCATGAAAAAAAGATTTCTGCAGCTGACAAACTAGTGCAACCTAAAATCTATATAAAGGTTATACATAAATGTATTTCTTTATGCATCAGTGCACAGATTTCCTCCAGTTAGAGTCCATTGGTTGTTGAAGATATTGTGACTGAGACATTTATTGAAACTTGCAATACGGGTAAATTTAGGCTGGCAAGAGATGGAGGAAGTAATGTCTTTATCTCATGGTTGAATAAGGAAAAGTGATCGGTGCCAAGAACACACAAACATGCATTGTAACAGCAGAGACCAGAAAACCATGGTCGGTGGTCTGTGTTACCGGTGTTACACGGTGGTCGGGCACACACCGATTACATTACGTAACCACCGTTCCGTCGTTTTGGTTTCTTTACAGAAAGCGAGTATCAGCGCCGCGTTATCAATAGATAGTCTGACGACGGACACTACAAACTGAAAGTGAACGCGTCAGCTCAGAGTAGCAGGAGTCATATTTCACACATCACGGGATGAGAGAGAGTTGACAGACGAGACAATGGCGGAGGATTTGGAGTCAAAACGAAAATCAAAAGCCTGCGGACCCGCAGTTTACACGCTACACATGTTGAGGCTCATCTTTTCTTGTAAAATGTCTGTTGTAATCGGGAACACCGGTGTTTTCATAAGTTTATTAACCGATGGGAAAATGTCCTCACCATCACGTCTCTAATTCACACTGTTATCTTTGTCATCAAGGACAGCTACCACATTCCCAGCCTGGTCCCAGACAAAAAAATAACCTTATTAACCAATCTAATTTATTGGCTGGATTAACAACGGGGATGTCATCTAGTCTCTCATTGGCTATCGTGGTCCTGCTCATAGTACTGACGTAATAATCCAGATTTTAACTCCTCAATATCAATTGTTTGATATTATCAGGGCGGCCCCCATGAGCAGTTGGGACGTTTAAAACTGGATCTGTAAATCGACTTGTGTTTGGATCATACAAGTTGGAAACAATCCTATGCAGCTACCACTGGAATCTAATTCTACAAATAATATATATATATATATATATTTTATGATGATGATTTTGATGTTCGAAGAGGATAAAAGGCTCCAATCTAGTCATAGCTGCCACGGTAGTTTACAGCATAAATGTGCACACACAGCAGGGATTCCTTGCACATGAGTCTACATGCATGCATACATTATCATACATGATTTTCCCTTATTAACGGCAGCATCCATCACAGAGAGTCACTCCACTGTAGAAGGTGTACTGTAGGTATCAGATCTCACCCTACTTTGCACCTCTCATTAAAGAAGAGTCACTGCAACTTAAACCGACATGAACAACAGCTGGAAGTAATCTAGAAGGACGTATTGACAGAGGGAGACGGTAAGAGAAGCAGTGGGAGAAGCAGGTGCTGTAGAGAATCCTGCAAGGTTTGAGCGTATAAAGATGATTAGATCACTGGAAGTTTAAATATCAAAGAAACAGATATTGATTGAGGAATTGAGAAGCTCTCCAGGCAAATGAACGCCCGTCATATTCCAACACAGCTCGGAGATTAAAGAGAGGCAAAGACAGAGAGAGAAAAGATAAAATTAACCTGAGTAATGAGGCTAACGAGACGAGACAGCGTCCGAGGGAGACACATACAGAGCAATATAGAGAGATTGCTTTAAATTGGTGGGGGATAGCGGGGGTCTGGAGAAATCCAATTAGCAGACCATCATTTCCAATGAGAGGATTCTTCAATAATGCAGACCAGGTCAAATAAACTGGCTCTCAGCGATGGGAACATCTCACAATAAACCATTCATCCTGAAACTATCTCAATCCATTCCCTAAATGGCCGCAAGTGCATAGAGCAGCAGTTTACAGAACCCCCCCCGGCTAGAAAACGCACGGTTAACCTCTCCTCACTCTTCACATCTTTCTCTTCTTCTCGTCACCCTTTTGATTTCTCACCTTCCTTCCCTCTTTCTCTCTTTAATGGCAAAAGAGAGTGGGAAAGAGTAAACAGCCATTGTCATTAAAATATCCATTAAGAGCAAATGAGAGACAGAACAATAAACTGCTCGGTGCTGATGTTATTCAGCCGGCACCTTGAACTTATCTTTCCCAGAGAAAGCTGACGTTTGGCCCATTGTTGTCCAATTGTTGGTTTAATTTAAAAAGAAAACAAATGAAATCTTCTTTTATTGCTAATTGTGTCAGAATAAAGATATTGTTGTTCTTCTACTTAATTAATCCTTTCAGACTTTCAATCTCAGTTTGCTTTTGTTCCTCAGCACATCTCAAACAGAGTCTCGGCCTGTCGTTGTGGTCCTCAGTTGTGTCCGTATTGGTAGTAGCAGTAGCTGAATTGGTGATCTAGATTTATTTTGTTTAAATAGATACATGTATCATAAATGCAAATATTTGCTGAGTGAGGACTCTGCTATTTGATCTGCTACTCCTTTTGAATTTCTGATGGAGAGGACGGGCATGATGTGGTGGTGATAACGGCGTACGAATCATCCGGTAGTGCTGGAATAATGGGAGGAAACTGGGGCTGAACTATACATCAAAATCTACACTGTATATCTACTGTGTCACTCCTAGCATTGTCTTTAAATACAGCTTTTAGTTCCCTAATATATAATAACTATACATGACAACACAGTATAGTTTTGATCCACAGATACAGTAAAAATGTCATTGAACAAAATCTATGAAATTATAAATGAAATACTGTGAAATAAAACAAAATTAAACAATTTCCCGAAGCGTTTCTATCACTCTCTTTCTTATTACATGTAGACTCTTCTCTTTCCTCTTTCACATGATTACAACACTGTGTGTGTGTGTGTGTGTGTGTGTGTGTGTGTGTGTGTGTGTGTGACTAATTCTTTGGAAGACAACTCATTCAGAGTTGGCAGAAGGTGTTGGTTGACACCATGTACCCGGCGCTGGGATTTCCCTACAGGCACACCACAAACACACACACACACACACACACACACACACACACACACACACACACACACCACACACACACACACACACAAGCACATTCACACATGCACAATTAATTTTCTGGGCTGAAAGAGGGTTAGAAGTGCTAAATGTAATATAAACACTGTTCACACACACACACACACACACACACACACACACGTATCCTGGGACAGTTGGCTGGCTATGAAAGCAGCTCTCTTGGCATCATCTGTATCTGTTCACAACTACTTGACTGAT
The DNA here is from genome assembly GCF_043250625.1 of Sebastes fasciatus. Classification (NCBI taxonomy): domain Eukaryota; kingdom Metazoa; phylum Chordata; class Actinopteri; order Perciformes; family Sebastidae; genus Sebastes; species Sebastes fasciatus. The sequence goes on from NC_133803.1 coordinate 33,702,526, forward strand.
TGCGTCCATGTGTTTTTTCTGTGTGTGTGTGTGTGCGTGTGTGTGTGTGTGTGTGTGTGTGTGTGTGTGTGTGTGTGTGTGTGTGTGTGTGTGTGTGTGTGTGTGCGTGTGTGTGTGTGTGCGCTCTGGTTACTTGCAGCTCAGCTTTTTTTTGGCGATGCATTTAATTGTTCATGCATGTTTTCTTTTTGTGTGTGAGATCATAACAAACAATTTAACGCATGTTTTTAAACACTTTTTTTAGGTGCATGTCTGAACACTAATTGTATTGTTCTTCTCCGTTTAGCAGTTTCCCTTTACATTAAATGCTACTTTCCAATCATATGGGGTCACTTGAGATACATTTGAGACGGATACAGGATGCCAGATGTAAACTGAAATCCATCCCTGCTGGTTCTTGACGAAGACTGATGTAGGATTAAAGACAGAAGAGGAGAAGAAGAAATGCACACAGATTTTTATTTTGAGCGTTTGCAAACAGAACATCAAGGCAACAACACAATCACAGACGGACTAAGTCAATCTGTTTCTTCCACTGATCTCATAATAATCTCTCCATGTTCTCCATATGTTAATGCTGAGGAAGATGTGTGTGTGTGTGTGTGTGTGTGTGTGTGTGTGTGTGTTCAGAGTCTTGAAGAACAGATGGGTTATACTCGGGGAAGACCTCCCTTGAGTCATGGCATGTTTCATGTTTCTGTGTATTTGTATTTGTATAAATGTGTCCCTATGCATGTGTATTTATAGTTAAGACAGCACCTGGATAATTATTCTTTTATACATTTGACACACAGAGAATCATGTTTACCTCTTTTGTTTATAATGAGCACACGCCTGGCGTTAGTCACATCCTGCCACCAGTTTCAAGCTAGTTGTTGGTGGTAATGCACTTTAGACAAGCAGCAATACACCGACGAATGCAAAGAAGAAGACTGCTAGCAAGTAAACATGGATGCAAATAATGCACCATATGAAATATTTTTAAAAATCATCTTTGCAAATGCACTCAACATGTTTGTTAGACATCAAAGATCCATCTAACGCATTTTGGTGAGTACACAACTTTTTGTTTGTCTATAACGCTGAATTCACACCAGAGCAAACTGCCATGCAACGTCCATGAAAAGCTGTGGCAACCGCTCTGCTTCGGCAAGTCACGGCCGTTTGACTCTGTGGCGAAGTGCAGCCAGGACCCGCAGCCAATCAGGAAACAGATTCTATAACTCCTGTGACATGTTAACCTACGTTATAAAGAATATCTACCGTCTGAAGCGCAGGAATATGGAGTTATTGTGGCGAGCCACAGTTCACCGCTGCCTCGTGTAAATCCGGCATAAGAAAACTCTACAGAGCAGCGACTGTATAAGCTGCTCCCAGTTTTAACTGATTCGTTTGAACCAAATCCCTACATTCATGACACATCGTGACTAGCTAATATATGAATAAAAATCTCAAGCAATTGATTCAGACCAAAAGGTGGCTTTATGCAGCAAGTTATGCTACATGTACACAGCGTATAGGACACCCCAAACATTAGAACACAACTAGAGAAACTACAGTTGTCTTCAGTTTGTTATCAGTTCCTTTGCTCTCAATAATGACACACACAATGTGTTTTGCTGGCTAAAAGAGGCTAGCAGTTGAATCATGTTGCCATATGGCTTCAATAAGAGTGTATACAATTGTTTCACAATTTCATACTAAGCCTGTTGTGTAATTTTTCAACGTATCCTCCTACAACGGTTCGTATGATATCAAGTTATTCCTTATTTTTTGTGCACTCTCCTACGAATACAGTCTTTTCGAAATAAACTTTCGTCTTCACAGGAAAAAACTTGTATATTAAATATTAAATTACTTTGTGGGGTATAAACAAATTACCGTGCATGAGCCTGATTTGTTTTACATTATTTCTAGTGAACAGCTGGTGGCTTTAAGTTGCATTTTTACCTTCTGAATCTGTTATTTCAGCTTTCCAATTTCAAGTCAATTTATCTAATTCATTTATGTGCTACCACTATTTTCCAACATCTAAATGTAAGTGTTAAGTATTAGCCAGTAAAGTGCATATAGCTAAGAGAATCCAAAGAAAACCGGAGCTCAGCTAACCCCTCTGTCTCTGCTCATAAGGCTGTAATGTAGCGCTGAAGCTAGAGATGCTAAACAGTTTACTGTGTAACAGGACATCAGCCTCCGTTTGGAAAGAAATCTACCATACCAGGCTATTTACTGACGGAACTGACAAACCCTCATAGCATAAGAATTGTCTTTTTCACACACTGTACCTGTGACTTTCTAACCTGCCTGTTGACTTGTTTCACTTTTGAGTTCAGTCAATACTGAAAACTGTACCTGCCACAGTTCAATAGAAAGCCTCTACTGTTCTCTGAGATGTTAGAATCTCTGGATCTGTGTCCTTTCTCATCTCTGTTCATCTCTCTTTTGTTTTGTCTTTACTCTCTTTACATTTCTCTCTCCGTCCGGTGTCTTCTGCGGTGTTTTTTTAATATTGATTTCAATCCCCATCTCCCTCTCTCTCTCTCTCTCTCTCTTCCATCTCTCTGTGTTTCTGACATATGTTTTCTGTACCTTTACTTTCTGTCTCCATCATTTCCATCATTGCAGTTTCTTTCTCTCTCTCTTTTTCCTCAAAGTTCACATTGCAAAACCCTCAACATGTCAAGTAGGGCAAACTTCTGGAGCTGAAAACAGTTATGTTGCCAGCTTATTTGTATCTCCAAACAGCACTCTTATATATAAGACAACAGCCTTATTACAGTAAGCGCGCAGCAGGCCTCTGCCCTCTCTGACTCACCCTCAAGTCGTCATTGATGGAAAAGTTTCCTCATTTTCATTTGCGTCTCCGCTTTTAATCGACTTTATTCAGAGAACAAACTATAGTCTGTTTGTCACAAAGTGGTTCAGAGACAGAAATAGATCAAAACCAGATTACTAAAAACAAGAGATAGAACATTACATCTCAAGCTCAGGGAAAGTTGGCTTTTAATTATTTTTATACTTTAATTAGATAGCTTTAGGCAATTTCCTGAGAAATGTATTTTCTTTTTTTTACATTATTTATATAGAGAAAGTTGGCTAAGCACACATTCTCTTTTAGAAAAAAAGTAGAATTCATGAAAGAGCTTGATCACATATGATATCTGTAATAATATATGTAGAGTAAATTACTTATTAGCATATTTATCCTTTTGCAATTTCTCTACAGCCGGCTTACTGTTCTGATACAAATGAGATTCTTTAGTGCTTCGGAGAATTAATTCCTCCATTATGTATACGACACTTCTTCGATTACAGTTTAAGTTGTTAAAGTTCACTCACAACATAGAAAACACATCGAGTCTGATCGACCTGCAGATCAGGAAAGTTATTCATTCATTTCTCACATCCAATGCAGTTTGGAAATCCTCAGGCTACCAGTCATGTGATCATTTCACTTTCAATAGGTGGCTATCAGTGTCCGTATTTAACTTATTAGATTATAAAGTAGTTATGAAACAACAGTGTGGACTTAAATTGAATAAATAAAACTCTCTGCTGTCTTTATGAAGGTTTAGCATTACACAGAGAAATGTATGACTTTCTGAGAAGCAACAGCATTTGTTCATTAGTTCCTAATACACTTTATGTTTAAAGTCAACAAGATGTCTGTTAGGAACTATTACAGTAGTGTGGCATTGTTATAAACCTGCACAACTTGGTAGGGACGATGGTTTGGTCAACAAAGTTTGCTGTTCATTTCCAGTTTCCAACAACGTACATTTTTTTTCTTTTAACCATGATCACAATCATTCCTTAATATTAACCGAGTTGTCAATGTATTCTCATACAATACAAAAAGTTATTCTTAGTTTGCCGCCGAATGTCCAGCAACACTTGCCAATTTCTGCACATTTCATGCATACAGTCTTTTAAAGAAAAACTTCCGTCTTCACAAGATGGATTTAGACAGCAAAACTACTTAGTTAAGTTTAGGGAAATATTGTGGTTTGGGTTAAAATAACTACAGAAGTGGTGCTACTGAAGTACGGAAGTTATGTGACAATAAATCAGTGTTGACTTCTGGTTTCACACGAGACACTAACAGCGGTCTCCTGGGCGAAAGTCCGGTGTTTTTGGACCCATGCAGCCACCCTGATCTCCTCCCTATGCCGTGCTCGTCACTCTCAATACTTCATTACGTGGATTTAATATGCACTGATATACAAATGTAGGAAAAGCTAGGAATGGTGTACGAGAACAGGCTGAAGTAGTTCACTTTTTAGCCAAAATTATGATAGTTTTCTACAACCAGGAAATCTTTAACCTGTTATGACCACTGATATGGGCAGCAGATCAGGAAAAAACAAACTCTTCAAATCACTCTAAATGGGTCAGTCAGTCTAACATAAGCATATTGTTTTACTTTGACTATTATTGGAAGTGATATTGTAATTCTGCCTGTCAGACAGATTTGGTTTGATTTCCCCAGGTTCTGCGAAATCTGTCAACATGTTATGCTGCTGACCCGAAACAATGAAGGCCAATTGAGCTTCATTTGTGAGCACTGAAAAATTAAGTTAAACATTTGAACAGCAATTTGAGTTTCCAGAAACAATTGTAATGTCCATGCGACACTGATTTAGTATTCTGAGTGTTTAATCCTGTTTCCTGTGCATTGCAGCTTGTTTTGAATATTTCCCATAATAAAGTTATTTTTTTTCTGTTTTTCTAGTGCAACAACCTGCCTCACTCTTTCTTGATTTATATATTTATTGTTTTTGTTTGCATGCCGTGCATGCATTGAGTTTATTAGCTCAACATATACTGTATAGGAGTGTCTGTGCACAGGTGTGTGTGTGCGTGTTTGTGTGTGATATCTCCCATTAATGGTGTTTTTATTGATGAATCCTCCAGTCATGTGGAACTCCGTTTACCCACAGTGCCATTGACTTCAGGGGCGCCATGGCAACACGGTAAGTAGGATAAATGACATCACAGCTACCTGCCATCGCACAGCTGGAGGGGAGAGAGAGCGAGCGAGAGACTGACGGAGCAAATCATCAAGAGAACGAGATCATTTGGGTACAGGAGAGAGAAAGATGGAGACGGATGCTGGAAGAATAAAACAGGAGTGATGCTGTGCTGCGGCGGAGAGGTGGAGGACAGGAGACGGATGAGAGAGTGGAGAGATAGAAAAGGAGATCAAGGGGAGGAAAAAGTGTAATGAAGATGTTGGGTACGGGAGAGAAAGAGGAAAAGGGTGATGGATAAACATCTAGATGAAACTGTAATGAAATAAAAAGTTATTGTATAATCATTTATATGTGACATGTCATCAACTCACCCGAGTCATTAAAGACATGCTGGCTCCATTTACACCTGCCATTAACACACGAGTTGTATTCAGATTATCTAAATGAGAAGAAGCTGCACTCCACTTCAACCCTGGTGCCGACAAAATATGTTTATATTCTACTTATTTGCTTTTGCAAATATGTTTTGGAGGAAACATCATTTCTGTCTGGATTACATTAACCGGGAGTCTTGGATGTGTGATGTTCATACACTGCTGAGGAGACGTGAAAGGAGGAAGTTAGGGCGGCTATTTTGTGTACAAAGTGCGAAACTTTTTTTACATGATGCAACATCTGGAGGTTCGTAGAGTTGGCAGTGAACATTTTGCAGATATGCATAGCTAGATACGTCTACATTTTGCCTCACTTTTAGGAGATGTCAGTCTGGTATGTACCAACCCCTTCTCACTCCCAACACGTCAAATACAGACTCTCGGTCAGTGCCCCTCGGCCATTGATACCGACACACCCTTAAGAATCTTAATGGGACGCACCAATTTTAACTATCTCCAATGTAAACCCATCCACATCATTATCAGCTGCTCAGAGCAACTGACATAGTATAAAGAGCGAGAAAGTCAACTCCAGGGGAGGAGGTCAGGGTGAATGGTTCGGTCAAACAAAGCAACCCGTTCTCATCCCCAGGGCGTCATTACCGACACTTTGTTATGTCAGTCGGCGTGTGATTCCACTGCACAAGGCACCCTTTAGCGTCAGTTTGAGACGCACCGGGCTTTCCATTAACTGTAATGTAAACCCATGCACAGCAACAGTAAATGCTCAGAGAAAGTGCGCCGGGAGTGACTGTGGTGACGTAGTTTAAAGAGCAAAGTTTCACTTTCACATTACAATCAGCTGTTCGTTCATGTCCCGTTCATGTTCAATTTAATTTGTTGTTTTTCTTGAAACTAACTAAGTGGTTTTGTTGCCTAAACCTTTAAGTGAAAGCTAAAGGGGCTTGACAAAGCAGCAGTATCTGACAAGCTAGAGCGGCCTAGTTTGAAGCCATATATATGGCCATATAAGCATCGGTATTTGACGAGTTGGGAGTGAGAACGTGTTGCATATACACTGAAATGTCTGGTAATGTCTTTTCTTAAACACATTGTCTCGCATATCACCCATATTAACATCCTTCAAAAGTGGTGTGAATACTTGTGCTTGTTCAATATGTTATGGGGATTGTGCACTTCTTCATTTAAAAGAACTAAGTAGAAATATACAAAGAACCTGCTGAGGGTCTGACTCAGCTGGTTTCCACTCCACATGGTGTCTTTAATGGATGCAGTTCTGATGGAGAAGAAATTGCGTAAATAAATGTTTAATTTGTGTGAAGGAGGTAGAAGCTCTAAAGTTCTTAGTTTTGCTTGTACGGTACTTCCTGGTTGAATCAACACGCAAAAGTATATCCATTAATGTTCCACTTATCATATACATGAATAATAAACACAAATCTTTAGGTGGCCTGATTAAATTCTGTCTTCAGTGGGTGTTCGGCCCATTTAATATATCCTTACAGAACCACTACAGCCAATAATAATCACCCAGGATGGATGTTAATAAAGGTAAAATGGGGGCAGTGTCAGTCATGCTATAACAGGACATCAAATTCAGAGCAAAGGGACAAAGCAGGAGGTATAATAGACTGCAGCTCAGCAAACACTTTGATGTTAAGTAGATGTCAAAGGGACGGCCTGTACCAACACCGAGAGCCTCTGCAAATATAGTGTCAGAATGAAAGCCGAGACGACGACCGCAGTCTCTCACATCTGCCAAATGGACTGCTCGGTGATATCAGCACCGCCGCATTATCAGTTCAAAACAGTTCCCAAAGCTATTCTAATAGGATTTCTTCTTTATCTGCCCCCGTAATATTATACAAGACATTAAGATTGATGTTGAAACTGTATGCGTCTGTCAGTCGAATGTTTGCTGAGGGACTGTTCCCATCACTCTCCATAAATACAGAACAACCCTGGTTTTATTAAGTGCATCTGGGAAACAGATTGTGGTGCAGTGGAACAAAACAATATCTATCTATCTATCTATCTATCTATCTATCTATCTATCTATCTATCTATCTATCTATCTATCAAGATGATAATGCACAAGGTGTTTAGCGTGCAATAAGTGTGACTTTCTTGATTTCTGCGTGTTATTTGTACGCCACGTATCCTGTACTGACAATGTGGCAATGTGAACACATATAAAGTGCATAAATGCTACAACAATAGTTGGTGAGGGGAGGTTGACGGGTCCAACAAACACCATACTTTTAACCAGGAGACCCGTGTTCGAGACGGTTGTTGACCCGTGTTTTGCAAGTTACGTTTGTGACATATTTTTCGTAGTTGTTTCCGTAGATGTTTTACTTAGTTTATGCACTTATCTAGAGCCCGACCATGATGTTTTCCCTTAACCTACCTTACCAAGTGTTTTTTTCTTGCCTGAACCTAACTGTGGACGTTTGCTTGGCGTACAAATGACACTTCAAAAGTCAAAAAAAGATCTTCATGAATTTCGTGGTATTTATATGCCTTCATAACCCGAGACCGAGATGATTTATCTATTTATGACGCAGGTTGAGAAAACAAATTGAGCCACGTAAAAAACTATTCCAACACCTTGAACTGATTTGGAGGTTCAATACAATGCATACTGTCATATTATTTCTAGAGTCTTGATAACCGATCTCATGAGACTGAGCCAACTCCATTACCCATCATTCCTCTCTGCCTCCCGAGATGGCTATCGGACATCAGTGCGCCACTTTGCAAAAAGAATCCTTCACCTTGGCAGTCTTCTTACCGTGAACAGGTAATGGATACACAGGCAGGTGAATGCACTGCAAGTCAGTCCATATTGGTTTCACACACGCACCGGAACACACACACACACACACACACCTCAGAGTCTGTTAATGCTGCAGACAAAGGAGATGCCGATCGATCGCTGGCAAGGCCAGACATGAGAAAAGCACTATAGTCAGGAAATAATGCCACACACACACACACACACACACACACACACACACACACACACCCTGCTCGGCTGCTCGCAGGGTGAGTTAAACGCTGATGGAGGCAACGGTATGAAGGTGAATGCTTTGTGATTAGAAAGCCCTGATGATAGAGGAAATGTTCAGAGACATTCTGCTGGCAGTTACCAGCTTGCAGGCCAGGAGGTTCATTTATCAAAGACTCTTACCAGGGTCTCTGTCAGTATTCTCAGGGTCTGCAATAAAACTTGATGTTGTGGAGCCAAGTGGGAGGGTGCCAGGTTGGCACAGTGCAGGTTCTTTAAGTCTTCCTACACAGATACTGACACTGACACCGGATCAAAAACACTGACAGGTATGTTTGTTCTGGCTGTGAGCTGGCAAGAGAGGGCCAGCAGGTAGTAAAGTCTCAGACTCAGGTGGGAGAGCATCAGACTGTTAATGTGAGGCTTGCTCTTATTTATTTCATTTTATCCGTGGTCTTGAATTTTGAGTGGAGTTTGGGATGTGGCAGAGTAGCTGACTTTTCACTCTGACATTAAATCTATGCTGGAGGTAGGAATTTGCCACCCTGTCGTCTTTTATTGTGACTTTTATTTAGGGATTATTATGAGCAATATGGAGGTGTGTTTTATAGATTGTCAAGATGTCATATTAGGTGATCACAATGACATGTCCGACTGGATGTTGAACCCAAGCCGTAACCTCCAGTTCTGAAAAGTGAAGCCGATGCTGAAGTGCCTTAAACTTGCAATCTTTCTAACAGCCAGCAGGGGGCGACTCCTCTGGTTACATAAAGTAATTTGATTGTATAGAAGTCTATGAGAAAATGAGCCTACTTCTCACTTGATTTATTACCTCAGTAAACATTGTAAACATGAGTTTATGGTCTCAATCTCTAGTTTCAAGTCTTCTTCAATACAGCATGATGTTCAGTTAGTAAACTATGGTCCCATTTAGAGTCAGATAGACCATAAAGCAGGGGATGCTTTAGGGCGGGGCTTCCTTGTGATTGACAGGTCACTACCACGGTGCTGTCCGGTCTCGGAGTTGTCCGTGTTTTCGTCTTACAACTTTAACCCTTTCACAATGAGTTTTCACTTCCTCAAAGTTAATTATAACGCTTTTTGGTCGCCTAAAAAGTCTTATTCAGCGTTCGATTGTACTTAGCTCCACCCTCTCGTGTCACTTCTGGTTGCCAAAAAACAAGATGGCGAAGGCCAAAATGCCAAACTCAAGGCTTCAAAACGGTAGTCCATAAACCAACGGGTGAATGGATATCCTGATTTTATCAAAAGTGTTTTTGAGTACAGCTCCTTCAGCTGTTTAAGGGGGAAAAGCGTATACAAAATATTTGTCCTCAGAAATTGACGCAAACTAAATCAGTAATTAGTTTGTTGTTGTTGAGTTAAATCAGGTGTTCAGATTCATTTACCCAAATTTAGTTCCATCAAAAAAGTAACGTTTCTTAAAATTGAACAATGAAACAGTGTAATATTAATGAATGTGCAAAGAAAATGCACAAACCAAAGCACTCGACGAAACCACCCACCCACCAACTGTGACTCTGACTTACAGCCACCTACGTGCACAAACGCACAAATCCATTTTGGGCTCGCAATCAAACTCGTTTCAAAGTTGGGATTTATGAGAGAATCAATTGTACTGTCAAAACGAACTGTTTGCATTGATTTTAACCAGTTCTGTGTCTCAAAACAAAACAAAAATGTAAAAAAAATATATATATTTTATGTAAAGTTGGCAAGACTTCACATAAGAACTTTCTTAGTGTATTTTTTCTTATGCTCTTTTAAATGACTGCTAAATGTTTTTGAGTTGAAGTGAGAGAATACTCTGCCAGCACAGTCAAAAGTCTATATAAGCCATCAGCAAACTGTTACATACGATAAATAAACACATTGGATTATAGTTGTTTTATGAGTGACGACACAATTATGAAAGGTAATATTCCAGTAAGGGCTTTACAGATAAGAAGTAGGGCTGTCAATCGAGTACAATATTTAATCACGATTTATCGCAAATTAATCGCACATTATTTATCCTTTCCAAATGTGCCTTGAAGGGAGATGTGTCCAGTATTTAACATATATATATTTATATTTAGTACTGCTGGTCTAGTATCTTCTCTCTAGCTTTAAAAATGAGCCGCTACAACCTAAAAACCACAAGTTGCGTTAATGCGTTAAAGAAATAAGTGGCGTTAAACCACATTTTTGTTAACGTATTATTATCATCACCCGTGATAAATCTCGAGGAAGAGTGACAGGTAAGAACGATTACAATTAGACTGGTAAATTATTTGACAAATTATCCATTAGTTCACAGCGTAGTTTGATTAGAACAAATTAACCACTTTTGAAATGTGCTTCATCTAACGCTCTTAACACCGTTTCTCCCCTACGCACATACGATTCAGACAAAAAACTGTGTGCATCAACACCTTCAACACCTTCATTTAACAACATGTCAGGCAATATTTACATATACATTACACGTTATGAGAGAAACAGTGCGAGGGAATAGGAGATGGAGATGGGAGTGTGGATAATTGCGATAACGTGCAGCGGTTCCTGCAAGCAGCCAATGTTTATCTGTTACCGTCCACATTTACTTGGCTTCCATTCTGCTGGACTGCAGACAACAACCTCTAGAGGGAGCTTTGTTAGAAAGTTGGCCAATGAAATGGGAGCATTTGAGAGATCACAGCTGTAGCTGAATCACAGAGAAGGGGTGAAATCGTATGCACTTATCGTATGCAGAGAGTGTTGGGATAAAAGCATCCATTAAGTGGTCCATGTTGAGACTGAGTGGAGAAGCTCAATTAGTCCATTTGAGAGGAAAGAACAGCAAGATGTGGCTTCTCCTATTTCACATCCATCCTGGGTTATGTTTATATATGTAAGGCAGGCGCTGTAGCCTGTACATGTTTTACATCACTGATGTTTAGCTAATATGTGCTGCTTTCCTTCTATAGGTAAAAGCTCTTAATGACACAACAGGGGTTCGGCTTTCTGCTCTGAAAGCAATTCCTGTAGTGCAATACTGGCTGGGCTGCAATACAAGTACAGTTCAGGCATACATTAGCAGATATTCTAAAGCTCGGTGTGCATGTAAAGAGAACATAAAACACTTTTTTATATTCATCCTCCTGTTGTTGTTGTTGTCGTCGTCTCCGAGCCAACCCGATCTCATGGGAAGATCTAGCACAACATTTCCGTTTGGGGCGTTGGGGAGGAGGGAGAGAAAGCGAGAACGTAAAGAAATGGAAATGATTTAAGAGGCGCTGGATTAATTACACAATATACACGGTATATCGTGACGCTCCTGCTTGCCACATAATATGTTTACATGGTGGTATTGGTACTTTTACTTAAGGAAAAGATCTCAGTACTTCTTCCACCATCAGCCTTCTTTATCTTAAACATTTGCACAAAAAACCTGGCCTCGCAACCCGTTCTCACTCCCAAGTCGTCAAATATACCACCGTTTGGTCAGCGCCCCTTGGCTTCGGAGGCCGACACACAGAAGCACCCTTTAGCGACATTATATGATGAACCGGGCTTTCAACTAACTCCAATGTAAACACACCCACGGCGTTATTCGACGGTCGGAGCAGTGACGTATTATTAATAGTGTGAGAGTCCATTCAGGGTGCGAGGGAGGGGAGGTGGATGGGTCAAACAAATACAACCAGGAGAATGCTGTTGGTGTACTGTGTGAAACTAAAAGTAACGTTGACTTATTTTGTCAGTCGTTAGTAGCGTGAGTCTTCGGTATCAGTCAGTCCCGTGAGTCGCTAGTCAGCGAAGTTAACTACAACCGCTTCCTAACCCTAACTAAGTGGTTGTGTTGCCTAAACTTCCTGTGAAAACGGAAGTTTATTTTGAACTTTACACTATGCATGTAACGAGCGTATATTGACACGCCATCCCTGCTCTGGCCAAAAGTAAAAAAAGAGGGGTACCCTGTGCGTCGGTCTCAAGCGGCGGTATTTGACGAGTGTTGGGCCTCGTGTCATCACAGCCTCCCCCTCATCCAACGCTTGTATTTTTCCACTAGAATAAAGTGATTTCATCTTTTCTTCTTCTTCTTTTTCTCCAATGATCAAAAGTGATTTACTTTTGAGGGATGGAGTAAAATTCCAAGATTAAAGATTTATGATAACTCACTGCACACACACTGGTTTTCGTTTGGAGCCAAATCTTTCTACTCTTCTCTCTGAAAGAAAAAAAAAATAGTGCTGGAAGCAGAACTGTGAAATCAGTTTGTTTAGTAATATGACAATAAACCCCGGGGTTAAAACACATATTTCTCTTTGTGGTCAGTCCGACTGTTCTGCTGTGTGATGCACTTCAGGTGGTGAACAGAACAAACACACTCTCTCTCTCACACACACACACACACACACACACACTGAGTAGTAAACACTGAAATCAATGTTCACAGCAGGATCTGAATGGACTGCACGAACCCAACTAAAACTATTAGCCTCTAATGGGGAAAACCAACATGAACAGGGCTCGCGCTTCCATAGCCCGGCTCAGAATGGGGCATTAACACACACGGTGAATACTGGCTGTCAGCATGCTAACTTTATTAGCAATGTGGCTCCACGCTGGTTATGGAAATAGGTTTGACTGCAGGATCATAGGGAGAGGGTTAGCATGCTAGCATGAGCTTTATAATGGAAGTCAATTGAAGTCAAAGTGTGTTTGTGTGTGTGTGTGTTAAGGCACACAATAGTTTTATAATTGCTGTCAACTCCCAGGGTCATGGAATTATAAAACGCCATCGGGCATGTGTGTATGTATGCGTGTCTCTATGCATGTGCACTAATAAAAGTGTGTTTGTGTGTGTGTGTGTGTGCGTGTGTGCGTGTGTGTATGCTGGTAAATGTGTGATGTGTTCCTATTGGCATATTGCATCTTCACATGATAATTGAAGCCAATCTCCAGTGTGTAATAGAGTTGACATATGACATGCATCTTCCTCTCTGTGTCTGATAACACAAGACACAAATGAGGATGACATGTTAGTTTGCATTACGAGCAAATGGAAACTGAAAGCGTCTGAAGTCGTGTCTGTGAAATAAATCAGAATAACAGAATAACGGGTGATGGCTAGCAGATGTCTGGTTTTAAGTCTGGATGTTTTCCAAACCAGTTGAACATAGATTATTTTAAATATTTGAGTTGTTGTTAGGTGTTGATCTAGAGAACAATCCCATTTAACGTGTCCTTGAAAGGACCCGACTATGGAATTCCTCTCAGGTGTTCAGAGTGATTTCATATTTCCCAGCTTTGGTTTTACAGTCTGCAACTTTAATGATTTTAATGTTTTTGGTTCAGTCTCACTACTTTTATAAACCCCTTATTTCATCAGTTAGAAAGTTAGTTAGAAACTTTATGTGGAAAAGTGTCTTTGACTTCACCACAATCAACATGAATTACAAATAAGACTGCAGTAAGAAACAGTAAAAATGTTGTCCTATTACAAAAGGTACAATGTGCAAATTCTGCAAACATAAAACAAATCATTCATTGAGGGTCGGGGTGAGGGGGTGGACCTGTTCAATTGACTATCTATTCAATAATTTAACTGCGCTTGGGACAAATTATTTCTCGTAGACACTTTTGGTGGCTCGTGGAAGTCTTATGCCTTCCTGAGGGAATAAATTCAAACTGTGGGTACGGATGAGACGGATCACAAGAAACAGTTGTTTCTCAGTGTTTTCAGCAAAAATGATCTTAAAACCCATCGTATGTTACCCGTCACCAAAGTTAGTGACTAGTCGATGATGCAGGATGCAACGACGTTGCCCTTGCAAAATAGATAGCGGAGAAAGTGGAATGGGAGGAGAATGCTACGTGAGATACGTGGCCAATGGCAGACTTAAACATATCCGCATTATTTAGACGGTCAGAGCAACTGACGTAGTGTAAAACAAACCAGAAGCCAGCTGTTCATGTCCAGTGTGAAACTAAGTTGTGCACTTATGTGTTGCATAAAACATATACATATTCTAACCAAAACAATCTTTTCTTAAGCCTAATCAAGTACTTGTATTAATATTAAGTATTTTGAAAATATACTGTATGCATATAACGAGCGGAGACTGTAAGTTTCCTGTGAACATGGATGTTTATTTTGAAATGACACTATGCATGTACTGTAATGAGTGGAAACTGACAAACCATCCCTGACACATCCAACAGTGACACAAGAGGGGAACCTAGAGCGTCATAGTTTGAAGCATAGGACCACTGACCAAGCGTCGATAGTTGATGAGTTGGGAATGAGAACATGTTGGTTTACGACTTGTTCCTCTGCCTCCAAGTGGCCAAAAAAGATATTAATGCTACTTTAAAGAGCAAATTAAAAAGGTTTTGTATAATAACGCGATCAATGACGGACCACGATAAGACCCAGATGGAGTACCTGGTCAGGCAGATGCTCTTATGAGCAGGTGGAGGACGGCGTATACAGTCCTAAGGTAATTAAATATTGTACTGTAGCCTAATGCAGCCTGGATGAGCTCCTCTCCAGCCTCACAGAAGCCAGCATTAATCTCACATGCTCAGCGTTTCCAGTGAGATATTAGTGTGGAAAACATGCACTGAGAATGAAAATAGGCCTGGCAGATGGAAACCAGACCAATCAGCCAATCATGAAGCACCTTGTTTTGAAGCTGTATTTTATTTTAAGCTCGCCACCTTTTGAAATTCCTGAACAACATGAAATGTGGAACAATTTAAACAGTTATACAGATATAAAAAAACTAAGGTTTGGCCTATTTCTCACATTAGATTGATTCAAAAATCTATTTGATGGATAGTTTAGCAGGTGTATCTGGAACAGCTGATGTCTTTTTGAAACTAAAATCTAAAATCTGTGACTGGTTTCCGACAAGTAGATTACCTATTTATTCTAAACGTAGGTTAAATATCTATATCCCACTTAGTTTTATCACTGTGACAGCCTTTCAAACACCTGCCAATTCACTCCCGTCTTACTGCACATCTCATATGGCTCCTTGGTTGAGATATTTTACACCTGCTCCACATTGAAGGTCGTCTTAGTGCACTAAAATGTCTTTCAAGCTGTGCGGAGGACAGAGGAACAACGAGCAGTACCCTGACAAGAATGTGAACCTGATCAAACGGGCCTCTAACTGCTCCAGACGTTTGCTGTAGCTTCAAAACTGAACCAGTAGGTGTACTTCAGGATGAATGGGGAGAGCTGGACTCTACACTGACACTTTTCAGCTTTGGATGTTCATCTCTGACACCAGCTGGTTCCTTTGAACGTAAAGGTCTTTTCAAATCCTATCGTGGCCTGCAGATCTTTCTGGCTACATCTCTCTGAAAACTGGACTCTGCCCATTTCAATGTACTGTATTTTATGCAAAAATCATAGATAATGTATGTGAGGCGACATACCTCTGTTCAGACATTTTCACCTATCCTGACACTTTTATCAACACCTTGTTTGAAGTCATTCTGTTATTGCATTAAGTGTTTTCTCTGTGGAAAGAATTCCTTCATTTGTTAACGTGAGGCTTTTACAGTGTTGTAGAACATGCAGTGACTTGGAGAGCTCCATGAATGAATAAAGTAAAGGGCTTAAATTGTGGATTATTACTATTATTTACCAATTGCCACACATTTCTTAACCTTTCTCTGTCTAAAATAAATATTAACGATATTTATAATGAAATAAAATGGCCATTATGAAAGGCAAACTCTATGTAGAAGGAAAGGGCTGACAGCAGCAGCAGAAACACAGCTGTTGTGAACACCCGATGCATCAATCACGCTGCCGCTACGCGCCGCAGCCGCTACACAGCGCCGCCACACGCTCCTGACGTTCCCAGTGTGGACGAAGCGTAAGGGATGCTGTGTTTAAGTCGAGTTGTTTTGAATGCACCAGTAAGTGCAGTTATTTATTTCATAGCTTAGTTTACGACCTTCACTGTTTTCATGCAGAATACGATACTGATCGACGAGGTAGATTTGTAGGCCTCTCAAAAAGTCATTTAAATATGTGTTTTGTGAAATAACACAGTTCCGCCTACTGTGTATGACTCACGTATAATATTTTTTTCTCAAAATATGATGATTTTAAGCCTCTGGTATGGTAGTTTAACATTTCCCATCTGGCAACACTGTTAACATTCCTCCCCCTCAGCTAGTCGAGTTCACACCTGCAAGGAGCACACAGAAAGCCCTACCGATATGCAATAATAAAATACATAATACTGAGGTTGTTTCCTGACACTTCAAATAGCTCTTTTGAATGGATTATCTGATCTGCAATTTACTTTGATTTTCTTTCCACCGGTGATGTTGACACCACTGTTCTGTGACTGCGAGCCTCACCTTCAAAGCCCCAGCGAAGCTCAATCAGGGTCACAGGGTTTATATATCATATAAATATTTATTTCCTAATGTTTAAAGTTGCATATCACAGCTCTAATTTACACTGACAAAGAGCGGTGTCATGACATTGTCACTGATATTTCCATCTATCCACTGAGTGAATTCCTTAGTATACTGTTTTAGTTTATTTCATTTGACAGACGCTGACAGACAGAGGGTCAGTGTCAGCACACACAGTGACAATGAAATGACAGCTGGGTAAGTTGTGGAAGATAACATGGAGTCCTTGGGGGGGGGGGGTTTAAGGGTAAATGTCAAATGGGTGCTATTTCTGGATTGGCAACTGTCCCTAATGCTTAAATTCTGATACAATTGCAACGCTTATTTATGCAACCTAAACCTGTACTGTGCATGGAGGAGTGCAACTGGAAATGAGCTCCTTTTTGTTTATCCAAAGCACTACAGCAGAGACAGGTTGGCAGATAGAGAGCAGAGAGCTGACAGTAGGGCATGTTGTGGAAGACAGTGTTGGAGGCTGTGATGTTTTCGCCTCTCTCCTGTTGAGTCAAATCTAACCCCAGATGACTCCCAACAAAAACCGTGTTCCTTCAGCAACCAAAGAAATCTACCTCCAGGCATCCAGCGGGCTAAGGCACACACTCCACTAGTAATAGGTTGGAACTCGGCTCATGACCTTGCTTGTCATCTCTGCTCTCCTTTGTTGTCACTCTCAACTACATGAGAAAAAAACAAAACAGAAATACCTATATGATAGTCAGAGTACAGCTGAGCACGAGTCAGAGGGAGGCAAGGTGAGGGGCAAACTGATGAGACCGACACATTCTCACTCCCAACTGATCAAATACCACCGCCTGGTCAGCGCCCCCGGCATCGGAGACCTACGCACGGGGCACCCCTCTTGCATTACTTTTGGACGGAGCAGGGACGGTGTGTCAATATACGCTCATTGCACAGTGTCCTTTCAAAATAAACTTCGGTTTTCACAGGAAAAAATCGTGGTTGACGTTAACTTCACGACTAACGACTCACAGGCTGCTGGGTTTACATTGGAGTTAGTTGAAAGTCCGCTTCGTCACATACTGTTGCTAAAGGGTGCCTCCATGCGTCAGTTTCCGATGCCGATGGGCACTGAGCAAACGGTGGTATTTGATGAGATAAGTGTCACTTAACTCCCGTTTACTTCCCTCTATCTCTGTCCTCTAGTTTGTGTTAAAGGCTAGAGAGACTACAGCTTCAGTGGTGGAGACAGGACTAATGCTGTGATCAGACACAAGCACACAATGCCTTTTTTTCCTCCTGCTCAAAATACAAAAGTGTAGCTCTGACCGTCGATATAAACGAGAGGGACAGAAGCTCAATGAGTACAAAGCCTGTTACATCATTCTTGTTATGTAACACAAGAGTTTGGAAGGAAAAGGAAGGTTGTTGCAATGATCGCCTGGACCAGCGGTGAGACTGACAGCTCACAGGACTGGAGGTGTAAAATGGAAATGAGAAGCAAGGCTATGAAGATTTACCTTCACACTTACCTTTGCACAAGCTGAACATAGCATGTAATTAAAAATGTGAGATGATTGTGCAGCCTGTCATTGGATTTGGACCAAATTTAGTAGCAATGGCAATAATGGAAAAACATACTGGATTACTGTAGCATGCCAAATGATGACATTTGAATGATACATTGGTGAGTTAATAGTGTCATTGAGTCACCTGTTGTCCAATTTGCACCAAAATTAGTGTTAAATCTGGCCATCTTGAACACACATACCAAACTGAATTTCATTTAGATCATTTAGTGCTCAGTGTTTGTCTAAATTGAGCGAGACCAGAGTCCTGAAGTGGCACTTCTCCTTGCTAACATTGCCGCTGCTGGCACTAGCCATAAGTGGGTGTAGCTGTGTAAATGGTTATGCACAGCACTGGTATTGTTGTGGTAGTTTAGGGAGGCCATATTGCAGCGGACGGGTTTTATCTGTTCTGGACCAAACATATTTCCTCATGTGGGATTATAAAGTTGATCTGAATCTGAACCAAACGATGGTACTCGTCGAGATGTTTCCTTCCCTACAAAAGCTCATGAACCCACATAGACCAACAGGTCTTTCCCCAACACCCTAAGTGTAGCAGCCTTTATCCAAAGCAAGGGCCAGAGCAAGTGTTCTACCTTGTGCTTGGCATTTTCAGCTGGGAAAAAAGGCTCTGGTGGACACAGGCCTTTAGCGCCCCACACTGCACAGTGTTAAAGTTCCGCATGACAACTATGACTTGTTAATAACAACTACCCACAGCGCCCCCAGCTGCATATCTGCTGTAGATGTATTGCCACTGCTCTATTACTGCACCGTGCTAAAACCACGGATGAACATTTAGTCTGCAGTGATGCAGAGTGTAGACACCTTTAGTTTGCACTAAATAACACAACGATCAGAACCACGACCTGCTGCGACTCAATCTGAGGCATAAACAGAGCAGCCAGCAACCAAAGAGTTGCCTCAGTCGACCGCAGAGAAATGATTCTGTCACCTGAAACACATGTCACTACTGTAGATCCTTTCATCATAGTGTAATCCTCCAGTACATCTGAACTGAGGAGTGATGACATTTGCTGTGTCTGATTTGGTTCCAGTCATCTGAGTCACGCTGTCCCTCTCAGTGTGCCGTGATGGGAGCTCTGATCTTCACTGCTTTGACCTTAACCTGCCCTTCCTGACATTTAGACTGACAGGGATCATCACCGTCTACAGGTTTGAGTTACATGTGGCAAAGCAGCATTATGGGTTAATACACTGGCTGTTTGAGAAGGGCTGAATTACATGCATGTGCTTTGGTGTCATTAGGGGTCGGGATTCAACGGCCTTTTATTGAATTTGAATCCGGTTACAAATCCACTTATCGAATAGGAATTGTTTCACTTCCTTTATCAAATCTAGCTTTAGTTTTCAACATTTATTTCCTGGCTTGCAGAGAGCACATTAACCAGACAGCAGCAAGAGTTCCCTTAAGTGCTTTGGCCAATATACTTAACCAAATTAATCTTAATTAGCTGCAGCTGATGCAAGGCTAAAAATAAGAAGCCTTTGCTCTTTTGCGGATATAAAAGAAGAAGGCATGAAAGAAATGCAAAAATATTTTTAAGTCATAAAATATGTTTTATATAGGACTTGTCTGAGTCATGGATTTGCCAAACGTACTGTTTTTACGTATTTAATCTAAATTAAAAACACTGAAGGTGGCTGCAGAGGTACACCACCTCCTGTAGAGAAAAGAGGCTTTATAAGTCTGTCAGAAACTCACTAAAGTTACACAGACTACGTGTGGCGGCAGCGAGCACGAAGCCTCCGGCAACGCTAGAGCTGCTAGTGTAGCACAAACACACACACTGTTTGATGAACATTCGCTAAAGTTACGCCGGGCAGACACACAGCGGACAACCTGCTAAACTAAACTAAATATGCGGTGGAGACTTTTACTGGGAAAGTGGCTGCATGTCCGCGACACTACACGCAGAATCATAGCTCCTAAGTTAACGCTCCCGGACGGTGAACTGGAGACTCCCGTCAATCAATATCTGTTGTGCTCCTGCAGCTGGTGCACCGCTGCATGCGAGGCACAAATCTTGTCGGTTAACGGTTAATAATCGGTTAACGAGGGTTGGTTTTCGGTTAAGCCATTTTTTTAAAATGAGCATCCCTGGTGAAGATACAGGAAGGTTTTTCAACAGGGAGCCATGTTAGCCAGGTCACGGACTGTTCATTACTTTTGTTTCTAAATACAGTTGGCAAAAAGTAATCAGAACAACCATGCCAGATAAACAGACATCTGTATAAACAGATCAGCCAGCAACATGACACGAGCACTCCCATTTCACCTTCACTACTCAATCTGTTAATCTTCCTTATATTCGTAAATAGGGAAAATACAGTAGAAGAAGAAGAAGTAAGAGGCAGATTCAGAGTGGACAGAGAAGAGAAAAAGACCAACGGATCAAAGACAGAACAGAGGAAGATGAATGAGACCTTTAAGTGCTCTCAGTTGTTTTTCTATTCTTTGACAAACAGTGACGAGTGATGGATGAAATAAAAGAGAGACGAGTGAGGGGGAGAGACCGGTGTCCCTGCAGGCGCCAAATAAAGAAGTAATGTCTTATTACTCTCCGGTCTCCCACCAACACCCTCTGCAGTGTGTGTGTGTTTACAGCATGTGTTTGTCTGTGTGCAGCCCAGTGATGCTTTTATGGATGAAAATCTTTTTGAAAATGTCAACTTACATTTGAAGATAGAAATGAGAGGTCAGTTTATCCACTGTGATTACGTCTTTGTACATTTCTTTATGTACGTGCAGCAGTTCTGTGTGTCGGAGTGTCCTCTCCCTGTCTGTCTGTCCGTGGGGCCTATTACTCCGGCAGGGTGGTAATTATTCTGCTAATGCTTAAAGTGCTTTGAAGATGCTCTCATCCTCCAAATAACACTTTAATCAACGGTGTGTCCCCGCTCGTTTACAACTCTCCGAGTGGCTAATTAACCAAAAATTCGAAGTGAGACAGCAGGGACGTGCGCGCATATGGGTGCTCACAGAGGAATACATGGCACTGTGAAAATGCACGCTGACAATACAAGATAAGAAGTGGACAAATCACAGAGACATGCACGCGTTAGATGCTTTTTTAAGGGAACCAATCGTGCACTTGTGTTTGGAGATGATGTAATAATCTTAAATGCAGCACTAAAACTGATATACCAACTCAGCGGATGGCACGGCTGCAGAACAAATGGCATGCGGTATTACAGAAATAGCAAGTGTTTTCCAATGTGCAGAAGTTACACAACATTTCCACACCGCCTGGGTATATTGCTTCGGCACAAATTTCCTCTGTCAGGCCATTAAAGCGTTATGGCTTCATGAGTGGAGTGTGCATCACGCTGCTGGATCTACATTCTGGAGAATTTCCGCTCATAAAGAGCTACACACGTCAGATTCATGTTGAAATGGAGCTCTGTTATAAAGGGCTCTGTGCGGATTACTCAAAGAGTGTGTGAGAGTGGGTGCACTCGTGATTTTAAAGGGCAAAGACAAAATTGTACGTGTGTCACTGCTCTTTGGGTTGACCTCAACGCCAACGTTAAACATTTCTAACACTTTTGACTCGTCATTGATGAAGAGGACAATTTATAACAACTGGATTTGGACCTGTTCTAGGTCACAGCTGTTCAATTTAAGATCCTTGAATAATCTGTCATGCAGGTCACTGTCGTCCGTTCTTTAATATTTGCCATGTTAAATGTACAGTACAGATTTATGGTAATGAGCTCCATCACTTACTTTGTCTAATAGCTCCTTCCTCTCCCATATTACCTTTCTGCAAACCATTCCGCATTTGTACAAACCTTCTTTTATTTGATCTGCATCAGTACTGAAGATGTTACAAATGTCTTCTACTTAGCATTGTTTCTGTTTTTCAAATGATATTGTAAAAGAAACACCCACACATGCACATCCCTTCGGAAAGCTTCCGTGAATCAGCTACCTGTGGTAGGTCACTTAAAAAACCTGCACCGAACATTGTACTTCTGTTATAGTTATCAGACTCTTACAAGTTGTTTCTCAATTAAGCTAATAGCCTTTAAGATAACGAGCAGCAGTAGAATGTGAACTCCACAGTTCTTTTTCCCCCCGTCCTGTCCCTCCACTTATCTAAATGAGATCATTAACTAGAATATAAGCTTCATAGTTGTTCGGCGAGGACACTCGTGTCAAGGTTTTAACCGTTTATTGTTAGAATGAGTGTTGTAGTTTGGCAGCGTGGCTCGGCTCGTGTGATGGTCTGGAACAAATCTGAAGAAGCTTAAGAGACACGTCCTTGAAGCTCACAACCCTCGCTGGCTGAGCCTGAAATACACAACACTTGAAAAACCTTTTAAAAACATTCAACTGAATGCAAAGACAGCAGGAGGCTGGGGAGGCAAACCAGTACAATTTGTGAGAGCAGGCAGCAGCGTAGCAGCGAGGATGCTCAGTGTTGTTGTCTTCAGACTGAATGAGTGCAAAATGGTTATATGGAGTGCTTATTGTGAGAGGAAGGTCATGGGCATGCATGATGTCATGGAACATGGAACTATATATGATTTCCATGCTTGTCTGAACAACTGTGATGCCCATGAGATGGGCAGAGGAAGGCGTATGAATAGCATGACATTTTAAGGACATTCAATACAATAATACATTTTAGACTTTTTGTGTTTCTTTAAAGGAAAAACCTCATGGTCGGTCATAGAATAACTACGTTAACTAAGTAAAATGCATACGATACAATGTAACAAGTACGGAAAACGCGTCACTAACGTAACACAATCAATATAAATCAACAACAGGTGAAAGTCCTGTT
Organism: Sebastes fasciatus; assembly: GCF_043250625.1. Classification (NCBI taxonomy): domain Eukaryota; kingdom Metazoa; phylum Chordata; class Actinopteri; order Perciformes; family Sebastidae; genus Sebastes; species Sebastes fasciatus. The sequence continues at coordinate 33,725,680 of NC_133803.1, forward strand.
TTTGTTGGAGCTATCCACCTCCCCTCCCTCCCACAATGAGCAGTCTTTTTCCCTTTAGCATATTCACATGGACACGTTTACATCGCAGTCAGTCCATACTACATGGCGACAAATGCCAAAAACAAGACTGGCGTTGTTATTGCACGCAAAATGACTTACATAGTGCTGTGTCATTTAGTCGCCATTTGGTGAAACCGGGCTGAAATTTCAGATTCATGGTTTGTTATCAGCAGATTGTGATTGGCACCGGTGAATTTGGCCCTCACCCCCAAAAATTAAGCGCACGATCATGTGTGCACACACACACACACACACACACACACACACACACACACACACACACAACCACTCTAGACAACTGCAAAGCAGACGATTGCTATGTCACCATGCTACTCCCATCCTGCAAACCAGCCTCTGATCAGCACCACGGACAGCACCGCCTCTCGCGCTGCATAACATTAGTTGTCTTATATGAGCTGCACCGCTGATATACACACCACTGTCTGTTATACAAGTAGTTTTAGATTAACAGTCTTATTGGTTAAAGATGTGTTCCAGCCATTCTGGTAGGTCCCATGATAAGTAACTTACAGTCATGGAAAGCAAAGTACATTTACTTTAGTACATAAGCTGGGCTGCTGGATGTTTACATTGTTGTACAGGTATTTTTACTCTGTAGGGTTTGGTGGCATCTTGCTGTGAACTGAAACTACTCCTGTGTGCCAAACGTGATGGAGAATGACGGAGGCTGACGCGAAAACGAAAAGGCCCGATCTAGAGCCAGAGTTTGGTTTGTCCGTTCTGGGCTACCGTAGATTATGGTGGCTGGCCCATGAAGCGGACCCGCTCTCTATGTAGATATAAACGACTCATTCTCAGGTAACAAAAACACAACGATTCTTATTTTCAGGTGATTATACACAACTGAAAGTATACTTATTAATAACTATACATATAAATAAATATAATTGATTTCTGCCAATAGATCCCCCTAAATGATACACATTGATAATAAAGTCGTTTTTGAACATTACAGCATATTAACATGTTCTAGTAGAAACACAAAATACTAGTATGAACCTGAACATGAGCGTGATATGGGACCTTTAAATAAATAATTAGACTTCTTGTTCTACTACTGATGGCTTGTCACATTCCGTCAGCTCCGTCAGTCAGACTCACATTGAATGGATTATTGTGTAAATATAGAATAAACACGGTGTTGATATTTTTGCATCTAGGCTTTGATCTCATAACTCCCCACGAGGAAACACCAAGTTCAACACAACGGGGAGTGAGTGATGAAAACAACTCCAGAGCAAGTTAATGATGGTTATTGACAGATTGAACAATATATTTCTGTACTGGTTACCGCGGTAACACAGCTGCAGCAAACTTGAATATGTTTGGTTATTGAAAGTGAAGCCAACGATCCTCTCCTCCCACTCGTTACATCATTATTGTACCCATATTTACATTAGAAAAACCACCCTCTGTGGTGCTATAGTAGACAAAGGCCTGTTAAAGTTGGAGTGAGATTTATAATGGGTCTCAGGCCTTTGGCTAGTGCGTCCCCACAAGAATACTTGTGTGTTTTAATAAGGCTGGTTCCCAGGACGCTAGCTAAATTTCCCATTTTGGGTGTCTGGTGTGAAGGGCTAAAAAAGACTTGCATTAAATTTTGACAAATAGTTATGACTCACTCTCCTTAACTCTCCATAACTCCCTCTTGCTGTTGCCAACGCATTCTTTACAGCACCGTCTGGTTGTAGTGATTTATTGGCGTTCGGCATCATCAAGTCAGCCTCTCTCTCTCTCTCTCTCTCTCTCTCTCTCTCTCTCTCTCTCTCCTGCAACTCTGCTGCAACAAAAGAGGAAAAATAACGTGAGATCTCACCGGAGCTATGATTAGTGTTTGAGTCCGTCAAGCTTTTGATTCATATTTGTACTATAATTGCTCATACAGGTTTGCATTCTGCATACCCGTAAGAGCTCGGCACATGTAGACGTTATCTACATTTTTAAATATATAAATAAATAATATATGAATAATGACAATTTTGCTACAAATGCTGGGACCTGAAATCTCTGTTTCAATACAGGAATAGTGCAGCACTGATGAAGGCTAAAGGTTTCCAGTGAGTGTTATTTAACCAGCAACAGCAACACTGAAGACCTAGCAGAGAATGAGGCAAAGTTGTTGTTTCAATAGGGACCGTAGCTGACAGAATCCAACTGTCTCATGGGATACGTCATTTAAGAAAAGCCTGAAATTGGGACTTTTTTACAATTCAGTTTCAGAAATCACGACCCAGTGCCATCAACAGATACAGCCCATGTTAGAGCTCCACAATACTGTGTGCTGCTGTACTTCTGTTCCAGCCCCTAGAGGAGGAGATGGGGCACAATCAAGCTTGCTGTTTTGTGGGATATGTTGTGTGCTATGAGCAACACATACAGTAACTGCAGCACTAATGCAGGACAGATGCAAGATAAACCATCCTGTTCTAATTCCCATGGCGTAAAATACTGATGCTTTGTTCACGCGTGTGATACCGCCGCACAAGACACTGTTTATCAACTGTATGAGACACACCAGACTTTCAAGTAACTACAGTGCAAACCCATCCACGGCAACAGTAAATGCTCAGGGAAAGGGATTTGGTGATGCAGTTAAAAGAGCAAGAAGACATACAGTATAGGGCGGGTTGGAGGGGAGCTGGATAGACCGCTGGTTAAGTCCCACATGTTAAGTTTCACTTTCAATCAGCTGTTCATTTGTGTCCCTTGTTTGCAATATTAAGTTTCTTTTTACTTCACAAACGTAGTAATTTTAAGCCCAACCATGATGTTTTTCCTAAACCTAACTAAGTGGTTTTGTTGCCTAAACATAAGCAAGTGTTTTTGTTTGGATTCACAGCGTTAACCACATGTTTACTGCGACCATAAAGTGACGCCGAAGGGTCTGAGAAAGCCTCAGGATGTGACGAGTTGGCATGAGAACATGTTGGATAAACACACAGTAACTGTAACTCAACATCATACCAAAACTGTGCTGAAATGGATTCTCAGCGTGGAGCCAATTATTGCCACTTCACACAAGCAGTTCATATAAGCTTCAAGCACATTCACTAAAGAAACACCTCACCTCTGTAGCTGTGAACTCCAGCACACGTTAGTGCTGACAGCAGCCTGCAGCACATACAGTAACCTCTGCAGCAGTTTGGGTATGTGTTGTTCCACAGTGGAGGAACAGTAACAGGAAATGGCAATGCAAAAAGTAAAAAGAAAAACGTAACTCTTCTGGAAAAAAAACTAGAAACTCCTGTAAAACCCATTCTTGTATATCTTAAAGCCTTTTACTGTATATACATTATTATTTATTTTTTCTCACTTCTTTTCTGATGCAAGACATTTGCTGTTATGTGATTGTTAAATCATTATGTTTTCTCTACCTGCACGCCAAATTACAGTTTTGTTGCATGCATACTAAATGTGGAATAATTGTTTGATGGGATTAATTTTGGACGAAATTCAAAGTATATGAATAGTAATATTTCAGAAACATATTTACAGAAGCATAAGTGAAGTAACGGCTCAAATAAATTAGATTAGCTTGTGAAATGTTGTTCCAAATCTAACTATAAAGCAAGAAATCTCTGTCTGTCTGTATGTGTATGAGTGTGTGTGTCCTTTGCATATCTCGAGAACCGTTCATCCGATATACTTCACACTTGGCGGGTGTATTGCCGGGGACACAAGGACGTGCACTGTCAAAGTTGGTGTGCAATTTGGATAGACTTTGAATAAATAAGCAAACAGTGCTCTGTGCAGCAGCGGGGGCGGGGATTCAGGGCTCTGCACACGAGCATGTTGTCCACAGCGATCCTTTACAGACTGCAGTTCATTGACTGCAGTTCACTTTTTGCTGCTGGATATACTAACATTACAGTCAAAGTCTTCTTCACTTCCCTGGAGTCAACGAGAGATGAACGGTTCTCAACAACGCTGTGAAGAAACTTCTTCACAGAAAAATTTCAATTAGAATTAATACTAATTTTATATTATAACATTTTCTTTCAGCTTTGAAAATTAAAATCTATACCTTTGATACAGCTTCATCTCCTCAGTCTGTGAGGCTTTTGCAGTTTACTTTTGTACTTTCTGATTTAAGATGAGTAACAATGAAAGTCCTTGCAAATTCATAACTGTATTAACTCCAATAGTCATCATTTTTAAAGTTTTACTGGTTATTTATTGAACAAATCTGTACTCATGTGATGACATCTTGCTGGGTTGAATGGCCTGCAGGCCAGCTGCTGTTGCTTTTGGGGTTGGAGAGTAGAAAAAAGATCTTGATAATGAAAACTGGCAAAGCGGTAGATGAATATGGACACATAACTGATGTTTTCACAGGAACGCACAAGGTCATTGACCTTGGCTTATCCCTGGACAGAGCTGTACTTCAACCCGTCAACCCGTCAACCCGTCAACCCGTCAACCCGTCAACCCGTCAACCCGTTCTCACTCCAAACTCGTCAAATACCGTCGCTAGGTCAGTGAGCCTTGGTGTCGGATACTCCCCCTTTAGCATCTGTATGGGACGCACCAGGCTTTCAACTAACTCCAATGTAAACCCATCTGCATCATTATTAGACGGTCAAAGCAACTGACGTAGTATAAAGACCGTGAAACTCTGCTTAGGGGAGGTGGAAAGGGAGGTCACAGGAACACAGGACTTTACCCATCGATCCATATCGTTATCGTCAGCCCCGTGAGTCACGTGAGTCGCTAGTCAGTGAAGTTAACGTCAAATATGACCGTTTCTTAACACTAACTTGTTAGTTTGTGTTGCCTAAACCTAACTTCTTGTGAAAACAAAAGTTTATTTTGAAAGGACACAATGCATGTAATGAGCATATATGACAACCCGTCCCTGGTTCGAACAAAAATAAGGGGTACCCCATGCGTCAGTCTCTGATGCCGAGGGACACTGATCAAGCGGTGGTATTTTTGACAAGTTGGGAGTGAGACTGTGTTGACATTTCCTGTGAACACAGAAGTTTATTTTGAAAAGACACTACACGTATAAGGAGTATAAAATTAAACGGCATCCACTGACACTAGAGCGTCATAGTTTGAAGCGTAGGGCCACCGACCAAGCGTCAGTATTTGATGAGTTGGGAGTGAGAATGTGTTAAAATGTGACAGAAAAGTGGACATCATTGTCCGGTTGCACACTACATAGTGTAGTATGTCCGTCCATCCTCACAGTAGTCCTATAATCAAGGGTATGAATGGCTAAAGCGTACAATGCCACACCAAAGTCAAACTGGAGTCCACATGCTGCACATGCATGCAATCAGCCCTTCAACCACTTTGTTTTTATGGTTATTCTCTCTTCAAGCACCAGCAGCACACACTCTTTAATACTCCTGTTTACACATTTAAAACCTCGACCCTCTTTGACAGTATCACTAAAGCAGTTTCCAGATATGCAACTGTAATCACTACAGCTTATGAGAGGGGTTTTAATATCAAGTAATTACTGACTATCTGTCTGCTGGGGCACAAAGACAGCTTCATATTGAAGCTGAAGCACTTCAAAAACCTGTTTACTGGTCAGACATGATAGGATGTATAATTATCAGGTCTATTGGTCCCGTGGAGAGGACATGTCTCACCAAGCCAAATCAATGATAACGGATTATGAGCTACATGATGAAAAACGGTGCTTAAACGGCACTGATTTTAGAAATCAGAATTTGTTTTCTTATCAGGGGGATTACCAAATAGCATTTTCATCAAGCCCTCCATGGCTCCACGGGGAACTGTGGAAAGTCTGAGGAAATTACCGCAGTGATGTCAGTCCTGTATTACGAGATGCTGTGGGAGATTGGGCTGCAAATGTGAACATAAAAACCCACAAAAAGTCTCTCTGGGGGGGAGTTTTACCACTTTTCTACTTGAGCACTGTGATAATATCTTGGGAAGGTTTGGTAGGTACTCAATACCAAACAGCCCAGTGGAAAAGCAACCAAGAAACTAGTAGTAATATTCAGTTGCTCAAACTACACCAGGCTCTTATTTGAAACATTCTCGTCAGATTTAAGAAAAAGACACAAATGTAATGTTGTGTTATTGTGTAATGTTTTCCCACCTCAACTGCAGCTTTGGTGCATTAAACCCCTCCTGGACTACAGTGTGTTGAATATATCCTCATCCAACGGTTCTTATGATATCTTAAGTTATTCCTCATTTTTCGTGTGTTTTCCTACAAATATCCAGCAACACATGTCAATTTCCATTTGCTTCATGCATACAGACTTTTCAAAATGAACTTCCAACTTCACAGTAAACAACTCGGGTTAGGTTTGGGAAAAGATCGTTTGGGTTAAAATAACTATGGAAGTGGTGTTACTTAAGTACCGAAGTTATGTGATAATTAAATCAACGTTGACTTCTGTTTTCACACGGGCCACAAACACCGGTCTCCTGGTGAAAGTCAGATGTTTTTGGACCCATCCATCCATCCCCGACCTCCATCCTACGCAGAGTTTGTCACTTTTTAAACTTCCTGGTTCACGTTTACGTGGATCACATGCTCATTATACAAGTTACAGTGCATTACTTGGTATACAGTAGCTATGAACAGTGAATGAGAACAGACTGACAACCAACATTTCAGTCTAGCATGGAAAAACATAATGATGTTAATGGAGATTCATATATGTGGTTATTGAGTAGGGATGCGCTGATCCAACTTTTTCAGTCCCGATAGCGATAGCGATAGTGATACCTGGGCTTTGGGTATCGGCTGATACCGAATACCAATCCGATACCAGTGTCTAATTATTAAGCTGTGTGCCTCACTGTTTGGAAGTGACTGGGATCATTCTATTATATATAAGGCAACATCAGACTGGACTTAAACATTGCTTTCCTAACAAAATGTGACCACTAACTACATAGATATATATGTATTTAATTGTTCTTTATTATTAAAATGATAAATGGTACACCAGTGACTTGGTAAACAATCTTCAAAAGTAACAGGAATTACAATTGAACCTTCTTAATGCAGCAACAAATTGGTCAAAACTTAAACAGGAATTAAAATCCCAGTATATAAAGTGTGTTGTATATGAACATACAATTGAATTGAATAGATCGTCCCCATTGTCACGATATCCCATCCAGTATCGGTATAAGCGCTATAATTGAGTGCATAGATTGTATCTGAAATGTATCTGGATATGAAACAAAAGTGTGTAAATGAGGCGTCTTAAAGAGTGAATGACTTGGTTTGTTAATCGTGAACTATGTTGCACGAGCTTAGACGTATGAGACAGTCATATCTGGAAGCCGTAGCGGAGCAGTGTGTAGATCAATTCTTCTGCGAGACAATCGCGATGCTGCATTTTCTCCCGGTGCCATTACGTCTCCAGCAGTGTGTTGCTATGAACGGCATTTCACTTCATCTGGAGAGCTATCTGCTGTCTTTCTCCCACTGACACAAAGAACTAAAGTGCTTAAATACAATGTTACGTTGCACGGTGTGTGAGAATGAAAAGGACACTGCATTAAAATGTTAGCAAGAACTAGTGTGTGTGTGTGTGTGTGTGTGTGTGTGCGTGTGTGTGCGTGTGCATGTGCATGTGCGTGTGTGTGTGTGTGTGTGTGTGTGTGTGTGTGTGTGTGTGTGTGTGTGTGTGTGCGTGTGCATGTGCATGTGCGTGTGCGTGTGTGTGTGTGTGTGTGTGTGTGTGTGTGTGTGTGTGTGTGTGTGTGTGTGTGTGTGTGCGTGTGTGTGTGTGTGTGTGTGCATCTATGCAAGCACCACGGTATGATATGCATATAATGAGATACTGTGATGGTTTTTGTGAGTTTGCATGTTTGGAGACAGAGTGACGGGGACTGGATATGAATACGGTTTTACGTTTATGTCTATTTGCCTTCTAATATTTCTGTGTATTCAAGAAGCGCTGAAACTGGGTATTAGTGTGTGTGTGTGTGTGTGTGTGTGTGTGTACGCAGAAGATACTGTCACTAGATTTTGACACATAATTAAGCAAACATTGCTCGAGGTTAAGAGAAAGAAGTGAGTCAGAGAGAACTAATATTTCTTCACAGCAGAGAAAGAAAGAAAGAAGAAAGAGGTGGGCTGGATACAAAAGGGGGAAAAAGAAAAGAAAGTAAGCTGGAAGGATATTAGCGATGGTGTTTGTTGTTAGTTGAGGCTATTTATCTGACTGAAGCCAAATGTAATCAGTGCTTCCCCTCCCCTTCCCCTTGTCTCCGTTATCAGTGTTTGATGCAATTAATTCTACCGCGGGGCCAACTCGCCAACATGAGATAATCTTGTGAGCGAACACCGAGGGAAATATACCATGACCCTGAAAGACAGAGATGGAACAATCAGAAGTGAAAAGGTAAAGACACGTGACGGGAAAACTAACAGCTGAGGAGAGGGAGGAGAAAGACGGAGGAGGAGGAGGAGAGACGAGGAACAGATCCCAAGATCTGATAGATGATTTTACATTTCATCCACGAGTAACAGAGCGGTGTAAACATTATGAACATGCAGCCTGGAGGGGCCGGAGCTGTTTGTGTGTGTGAGTATTGTCGCTGTCATTGTTTGTTTCAGATGCATTCATATTATACTACAGTATATTTATGAAACTGTATCGACTACATCAACTCCTACTTTAACTCTTAACCTAAAACTTTTTGTTAACTGATTTGTTGGTAGTAGAACTTAACGACATGCTTTCAGACGCACAGCCTTATAGAAGTCATATATTATTAAATAGTGTGCTCCATTAAAGGACCAGTGTGTTGCATTATGGGGGAACTATAATATTCATATTTATGTTTTCATTAGTGTATAATCACCTGAACATAAGAATTGTTGTGTTTAAGTTATCTTAGAATGAGTCATCATATCTACATAGGGAGCGGGTCCTCTTCACGGAGTCCTCCATGTTGCTCCGCCATGTTTCTACAGTAGCCCAGAACGGACAAACCAGACACTGGCTCTAGCAAGAGCCTGAAGGCCACCGTAGTTCTCCGACACGCTTGTGAAACTGCGGTTACGTGAGCCGCAGAGTGTAAAACCGTGATACCGCCAGCCGCCGTCTGACTTACGCTGCTCCTAAAGTAGTGTTATTATGGTATGGATGGCCTCTGAGCGAGGATGACGGCGTTAACCACGGTTTTGCTCTCGGCGGCTCACGTTACTGCAGTCTTGGAAAGGGAGGAGTGACCGGAGGGGTACTCAGCTGGTTGCAATCTGCAACCACACCACTAGATACCACCAAATCCCACTCACTGTCCCTTTAAGAAAGGTATAATGTTCAGCAAGCCAGTCAATGTTGTGAAATAAACCCCGATGCGGCACCCCCGATGCAAATCGGTCTTGCAAATGATCCGCTAGCTGTACATTATCCATCTTATTACACAGCTACTTACTTTAGAAATCAATAATTTGACACAAAAATGGTCCTCCAGAGTCCGACATCAGAACTTTGTCCACAGCAACAGTTTGTTAAATATAGCTGCTATGTTCGCTATAAAGAAAATAACAGACTTCTGCTGATTTACCATGTGAATAGATGATAAACCTATTGGGTGTAGTAGGCCCCTACTGACCCACATCTATGGTGCTTATAGCGACTGATAATGCCTATTTAATAGCCTGACGACAGTCTAATTGGCGGGTCCTTTTATAGAATATACTAACAAACATTCCTTACATATTCATTAGGCTGCTGAGACACACATGTTACATTCATGAACAATGAGTCTTATAATGCCAGACCTACTTGTTCTCATGTAGAGAGAGAAAAACAACCTGAGTCAACATCATTTCCTCTGTATAGATATGTACTTCAGTGAGGAAAGATTCAGTTGTATGGCCTTGCAAGCACAGCTTTCAGTGTAGGCGGGTACATGATGGTTTGCAGGACACCTTGCACAGCAGTCTTGTAAGTTATTTTTTTCTGTGTATTGTGTAAATTCCTCTATGAATAGCTGCAGGCACTGTGTGTTATAGACATAATCATTATCTAACTGGCCCATTAAACGTCCCCAAGACGAAGCTTTTAAAGTTGCCAACACACATATTTGCTCTCAGACATACAGCACATTGGATATTTTCCTGGAAAGGCTGAAAATATGTGAAAAGTATAATATTGTTTTGCTAGCAACTTGATAGTATTGCATTTTAAACGTATGGCCAATAGCAACCTCCACACTGTGATCTATTCCCAAGGTATATATGAAATTAGTAATGCCTGCACATGTGACATTTCAACCCACACATCAGTCACAGCCTGATCAGTATTCCTGAACATGAGCTGTACTTCCCTAAAGCTAGACATCAGAGAACCAAAACTCTAATCTGTGATGTTTGTCTGAACTTTCACATCGCTGTGAGCTCAATATTAAAGTAGTGCTATCACTTCAGAGTGAGAACACGCATAACAGTTCATAGGAAATCATTCTGGGCTTATCCTTTTTGCAGGTTCATGGATACAGGGTATCTGGTCCGAATGCAAATAACGGGAGTTGATAAGTAGACGGGGAGGAAGATGAGTAAGCAGGTGTGAAGAGGAGGGAAGACTGTGTGAGGACAGGTCTTTTGTTTTGTTTGTGTTCTTTTTGCTGAAAACAGCCTGCTGCTAATGGGAGAGGAGAGATTGAACCGTGTAGTTAACGTTCCATAAAACCAAAACAACAAGCGTCTTAACCGTGTGTATAGTATTTAGCTAAATTAAAAATAACATGCATCGGTCCCAAGGAAGTAATTATGGGCTTGACCCCTCTGCAGGTTCATTGGTACTTTCATGCTCTGTAGATTTATGGAGTAAACGTGGTAATTCAAGTATTTATTTGAAAAACAATTACCTCCAGACTGAGATGTCTTCTTCTCGTTCATTGGCAGCAGAAGTATGTAACATCCATCACATGAAAGAAAGCAGGTTACAAACCCAGATGGCTGCCCTCACTGTGCTGAATGCATGTTTTTATTTATGTCTTTTTTTGACCATATAGACGGTTCAAATAAATAGTTGTTTTTAAAACAGACACAAGATACCAAACCATGCATAAGAACTGTGCCGAGTCTGCACGCTCTGCTTATTGCCACCTATTAGGGCTGGGCAATATGATGATATATATATCATCAAAACTTGATACAAATATCTATCAGATCTGTCGTTTCTATCGCGATATAGGCTAGGCCTATAGTTATTTATTTTCTCTCTATAATTTCACTTAAAGGTACTATATGTAACAATTTACATGTTTTAATCGCTTTATATTGCTAATGGGTGTACGGATTGTAACGTAACTTAAAAACTGAGACCTTCCCCGACTTTCTCGGTTGCCTATAACAGCATGTGGACTGATCTATTCTATGTAAAGGACTCGGGACAGTTCTGCCGGGAAAATCCAAAGAACATGCCGTTTATGCGCGCTCATGTGTGCCTTGCCTCTTCAGCTCCCCTAAACCGCCAACAGAGTGCAGCTAACTGCAGTGCAGCAGTCACAGATGTCATTAATAACAAGGATCTTCTGAAAGTTACATATAGTACCTTTAAAACTTTCATGTTCATTTTTTTTATGCACAAGAGTGTACAAAAATAGGCTTTACCATGTGGTTATTTCATATAGACTATTTATTTATGGAATTAACAGAAAACGTGCTGTATCGTGATATATATCGTTATCCAGATATGAAATGACCTAGATATTGTGATAGAAGTTTTTTGGCTGCATCTTCCAGCCCTACCACCTATACTAATTTTCTGCTATTTCAGTCAGATAACATGTTTGTACTTTGTGTAAAAGCACATTGGCATTAGGGAAGTGTATTGCATTCTCAGCTCACTAATGAAGAGTGAAGATACCTTATAAACAAATTTATAAAAAAAAAAAGAAATGCCAATGCGGTGTGCCATGCATTCAAAGTTTGCATTTGAAGAGCCTAGTTTTGATTTCTAGGCATTATAATTAGGACAAATCTAGCTAATAACTTTACATGACGTTATTTATTGAAGCATTCACAACAAATGCAAAATGTCTCACCCTCAAAAGAGGCATGACTTGCAGACAGTTAATGGTTATGACTTTTTAGCGGCGTCACAAAAAACAACAGATACAAAATTGTTGTTGGGGAAATTGTTTGTAGCGTTCCAGTAATTTTGTGAATTGGCCAGATGGGAACGTTGTCCTCTGTGCTCATTAAGATCAGATTTTGTTATGTCTTTTTAAATGCTCTTCAAAGAAGCTTCACACTACCACAGCGTCCCGCTATGCTCCTGGGCCTGTTCTCCGGGGTGTGTGGATGACTGTGAATGTGGTTGTCAGATTCAGTACACTCTTTTGTGTTCACGTTGGTCTTTTTATCTCTACTTTTGTGTATTTTCTCTCTCCTTTATCGGCATGAGTGCATTAGAGCCGGCCTGTGAATGCCTCCTCCACGTCTCTTTGTGTGTGTGTGTATGCTAGAAGGGTACGCCAACCTTTTCAGAGCTACATTGTCTCGGTGGGTTTCTAATTGTCCCTCGTCTTTATAAAGCACTTGACCTTCTCTGCTCTGTCTTAATGATTTGCTGCTACTGCAATGGTCTGCTCATTTAGGAACATCAGCGACGGAGGGCAGATGAGGAGAGGAGGAAGAGGATAGACGGACAGAGTAAGATGCCGTTTTTGCTGCTACTCAGACGGGCAGTTAATTTAGTCACAGAAGTGGGAAGGATACGTCAAACCTGTGGCTATATGAGCCAATATGTTTACAAAATGTATGTTGTAGAGGCTCTAAGCTTTTGGGAATGGATGTTCCACCCACTCATTGTTTTCTTGACAGAGACCATCAGAAAACCCATTGACTCAGAGAACTTGTTGCATATGGTTGTACTCGACTTTCAGAGAGTCAACTATGTGCTTCAGGGGATGTTGGATTTAGATATTAAAGTACCTCTTCTCCAGGAGTTGTCATCAAGTGTTCATTTGATGTGGGACACTGTGAAAGTGTCCCGGCCCGTCATCAGTTCTGCTCTGTATCAATATACTGTAAGTCTGTGCTGTCACATCAGATGTTTAACATTTGATCCTGCAGATGAAACTACAGGAGCTGCAAAACATAAAACAGGGGCTCAGATTTTTACCTCAGTCAACGTATTCTCATACAGCGGTTTGTATGATTTCTTACAAAAAAAATATTCCTCCTTTTTCTTTCGTTTTCTTACTAATATCCAGCAACACATTGTCAATTTCTTTATATTTCCTGTTTCACGATTACATTAATTGCGCACAAAATGATTTGTATGGGATATACAGGAATTAAAGTGCATTACTTTTCATAGGTATAGCTAAGAGCAGCGTATGAGAGCAGCCTGCCTCAGTAAATGTTAACCACATACCTCAGCACTGTTTATCACATGACCCTCAGCAGGGGAAGAAATAAATGCCTTTGGTGGAAATCAGAACGTCATTTTCATTATTACTGTATGTATTAAAAAAAATGTGGTACAGTTTTACTTTTTGAAATCTACAGTATATGAAAAACTTTTCCATTCCTATTGGGAATTGCAATATTGAACAATTGTGTAGATCAATGCCACATTTCAAGCATCTAAGTACTATTCATTTTGTATTTTTTTTTCCATTTCTGACCACACAAAAACAAATGGTTTGATCCCTGTTACTATATGATGTTTGTAAAAATCAGCTTCTGATTTACTGACTGAGATGTTTCAGTTAGCCGTTAGCACGAGTCTGTTATCAAACAAGGGTGAAGAGAGATTTTCTTGGATTAGTATTAGGATGCTAAATGTTGCACATTATTGACATTTTGATTGACAGCTTGACAGACCAGTGAGAATACTCCGGATGAGTGTTATTAGAGCCTTTCCTTTCCACACCAATCCAACACCTTGCTTTGGGTCTTCTCTCAGATAAGAATAGGTTTAGCTTAATTAAAAGCCATGTGATGGAAGGCGGCACCTTGATAACCCTTCAGTGAAAGATGTGAATTCATACACTCAGTCCTGTAACATTTAGATTAGCTGGCTGTCCCGTGGTCCTGTCAATTTATGACAGCTCGGCACTATCTGTTGTCACCATTTGTGGGATAATCCATCATTCTTTACAAATCTGAAATGGCTTTCTGTTGGAATGCTTCACTTTTATTGGTGAACAGCGGTTTTCAATGTCTTTTGTCGGTGGATCTGTATCAATTTGAAACATGACTATACACATGAAGCAGCTCGGTATCGTAGGAATTGAGTTCATACTGGACAATTCTGCACAGTCTACACATTTGTTCTTGTCACGTCACAGCGGCCCATTCGCACCAAATGGAGTAAGAATGACACGGTAATTTGTAAGTCACGTCACCTGCAATAACAACGCCTTCGTTGCTTTAGTCGTGTGATGTTTGTCATGTAGTCTGTACTGACTGCAATGCAAACACATCTGCGTAAATATGCTAAGTTTAGAGCTAGTGATGTAGAATAAAGAGAGAGAGAGACTACTTATGGTGGGCGGGAGGGGAGGTTTATGGGTCCAACAAACACAGGACTTTCAACTAGGGACCGGTGTTCCTGTCCCAAAGTGTTGTAGTGATGTTTGTGGCGTGTTTTACTTAGTTTACGCACTCATTTTTTAACACAACTATAATGTTTTCCTAAACCTAACTAAGTGGTTTTGTTGCCTAAACATAACCGACATGGTGTTAAATGACAATAGCCTAAAATGCATTGTGATATATGAAATATGTTATCTATACGCCTTCCCAGGTTGAACACAGACCAGCAATTCATGTTTTCTATTGTAACCACAATCTATGCCGAGCCTGAACCAAGCGTTTTGGTTGCCTAATGCTGATTATAACCTTTTACACTTAACCACACGTTAACCACAACATAACCATGATCAATCCATTTTTCAAACACCTGTGAGTCCATTCTCTTGGCGAGAACAGCGTCAGATTGTGATCAGAACAGTTTGTGCTCTCACAATGTACTTGTTAGTATTTTGTGTAATGTAGTATTTTAGCCAGTGGTGTTGGCAGGGTTCAGGCCCCCACTAGAAACAAAGAGAAAGCAGATAGAGGGAAACATTAATGATCCATATTCAGCGGCTGCTCATGGGTGATAATCACAACTACTGGCACTGGCATACTTACTATTCAGCTTCTCACAGAAGGAAGAGACTTTAAGGACCTATTAAAGCATCAGCTGAATATAAATCAGGGATGGTTGTTTTGATCCAAAAGGACCTCATCGTACCTTGAGTGGATGTGTTTTTTTTGTTGTTTCGACCACGTTGGGGGATTGAACCCCCTCACCCTGCGTACGCTTTCACTGCAGGTCTTTTACTCAGGTGGCTTCACGTCATACACAAATAATCCAGCAGCCACCCCTCGCTGGAAGATATTTAGATATCCAAACCGATAAACAGTCTTTAACACCCAAAACTCACACATAATTACATGCAAAACAAGGAAGTAATTAAAACAGAGGGTCTTTTTATGCTAAACGGCAGAGGGGGACACAAAAAGGGAAAGAGGAGTGATACTCTGCATATTCAATCAAAGCTCACAGGTATTGGCATGCATATTGAAATTCAGCCTTTTGACACAAGAAACAGGCATGTGCGACCTGATGAAGGATCTAAGCATCTGATGAATATGAAATGAGTCATAATTTGTAGAATATGATGGATGCTTTGATTCAAAGTGCCCTTAAAGATAAGTGGAAGGTGCCCCCTGCAATACGCCTAAGGTAACACAATTGCAGCGGCAGCCCTGACCTCAACTCTTGAGATTAAATTGAATCAAAGCTTAATAGAGGGGGGGGGGGTTACTGTGGGAAACAGGAGCAGGCTGGAGGGGAGTGTGGAAGGGATTTAAAGAACATTTGCCAGTGACAGTGACTTTGTTAGAAATGTTTAGCAGTTCTTATTATTGAGTAATGATGTGTGCACATCTGGCTAAGCACTGTCCCATAACTGCTGTTATCTGGCCAGAGCATATCATTACATCACCCACCTCCATCAGCCATCTGCATTATCATAACATATTTTATATATGGCATTATATTTTACATATTTCAGATCATGATTTACTATAATAAACAGTGATAATTTAAGTTATTTGCTTCAATGTTTTTAATTGGATCTTTTTCTTCCAAACCGGGGATTGAGTGGCTAATCGGGAGAAACAAGAAGTTGGGCTGCAAAAAATCAACAATTAATGTCTAAACAAAATGATTTATGTTGAGGACTTAACGTTAGCTCAGTGTTGTTTAGTTGGAAAGCTGTTTGGTTTAGTTCAGCTGTTGTCGACCGTTAACGTTACCAGATACGCCAGGAATATTTTGCTGACTTATTTTGAGACTAAGGCGAGTTTGGTTTTGTAATTTATTGTTTTACCATTATATTTAAGACTTCAGTGGACGTCAGGTAGAGTTAGTCCCAGTTTTAGCCTCAGGTGGTCCGCAAAGACCAATAGGTAACGCACAAATGCTAGTGTTAGCAGGTTGGGCCTGCTGTTAGGCTAGGTACGGAGGATATACTGTAAATCAACAGAAATTTCCGTTTTATGGTTGAACAAAATGTCCGTAAACTTGACGGAAAATGTCCTGGTTATTTTCTGCCAGGACATTGTCTGTTCTTCTACGCATTTCTGTCTTAGAGTGTTGTTTTTAATGTGAAATAGACTAATCAGTGAATCAGGAAGGGTATACTGAATGGGGAGGAGACCAATTAAAGCAGGATCCTCTGTCTATGAGACATTTTGATGATTTGAATCATCCGTCATTGAACGCCCCGTCTACAATCTCTCAGTGGATAAACCAACGTTTTTTGTGTTTTTAATTATTCTCCCTCACATTTTTCCACAGAACCATGTACGATAAAGTTTAAGCTGACTACGACACGTGATGAGCGGTAACATCACTGTGTGCCATTGTTTTCCATCTTTTCTTAGAAAGAGGGAAGCGTCCCAACACAGCGGTGAGTGAGCGTCCCTCATCCTGGGAGATTTGGCTGCAGAGTTGGGTAATCAGAATAGCTGCTAACAGTTCACGGCCAACACGTCAGGTGATTAACAGATGGAGTATTGTCTCCAAGAATACTTCCCTTCCAACCTTCAGAAGCTGAGTGAATGCTGAGACACTTCCTGTTAACAACGACGTGCAAATGACTTTGGGTTAATCGTGCGCCAGGATGGAAGTTGTTACAGCCAACAACTTTCAGTTCTTGGCATCGTTGCTCATCTTTTTCTTAATACATTCACTATAAATACCTGTGGGACTCTTTTGGCAAGGATGTGCCATAATTTAATTTGCATAAATGTCTCACTGAATAAATGAGAAACCCAGAGGCGAGGAGGAAAATGAAAAGTGTGATTTGCTCATGCAGTGAAGTCTGAGAGAATCTGTGTTACCACACAATGAGCTAATGTCCCGCCTAAACTCCAGCCAGCCACTCGTCCAGTCGACAGTCTGTCAAGTGGCCACTTAGATTGTGCGCTCAGAAGTGGCCACTCGACTGCTTTTGTGTTTTGGTTGAAATTAGAAGTTAACACCGTGAACACAAGAGCACACACTGCTTTCATTAAACAAGAGTTTTCAGAGATAAATGCAGGTGGCGTTGCTAGGATACAGTGTTGAGAGGTTGCGGACCAGCTGGTACTGACACCTGATGCAGGTTCTAGCAGAAAAACCTCAGAGAGACTCACTTGAGATTATTGATTCGGACCAGTTTGGAGACTCACACTGATGCTGCTGGCCTGCAAATTAAATCATCAAGTGTGTGGGAGGAAAGCAGCCTGTCTCCTAAAAATGACGTTCCCATACAATGAAACTGCATCGTGAATTTTGTTTGATTATGAATTGTTTTGACGTATCACAAATACATTTGTAATATGGCTGTCGAAGGTAACGCAATAATAACGCACTAACACTAATTTGTTTTAACGCCACCAATTTCTTTAACATATTAACACAATTGCAATTTTTAGGTTGTAGCAGGCTCAGCTAGAGTGACAATGCTGGCACCATATCAAACTAAACAGTCTAATGAATCCATTGGTACCAACTATGTCATACTAGCTAGCCAGGAAAGATGTTAAATAACGCTCCAAACTGGCCGCTTTCAAAGGGGTCCCTTGACCTCTGACCTCAGGATATGTGAATGTAAATGGGTTCTATGGGTACCCACGAGTCTCCCCTTTACAGACATGCCCACTTTATGATCATCACATGCAGTTTGGGGCAAGTCATAGTCAAGTCAGCACACTGACACACTGACAGCTGTTGCTGCAGTTTGCCATGTTATGATTGGAGCATATTGTTTTATGCTAGATGCAGTACCTGTGAGGGTTTCTGGATCAATATCTGTCATTGTTTTGTGTTGTTAATTGATTTAAATAATTAAATATATACATTAATTTGCATAAAGCAGCATATTTGTCCACTCCCATGTTGATAAGATTATTAAATACTTGACAAATCTCCCTTTAAGGTACATTTTGAACAGATAAAACATGTTTTGTTTTATTGTTTTTTTAATTTGTGATTAAATGGTAAATGGACTTGCACTTCGTCACAACGGTGCAGTAAAGTGAATGCAATACCGCCCGCGCTGCTCCGATTCTTCGGACAATCTCACGTTCCATAGTCCCCTCACTCGCGAACAAGACCCCGAGGTACTTGAACTCCTTCACTAGGGGTAAGGACTCATTCCCTACCCGGAGTAGGCAATCCACCGGATTCCTTGCAAAATAAATAAATAAATAATAATTAAATATTTTAATCGATTGACAGCCCTAGTTTGTTAGTCTGCGTGTAGGGAGGATGGATGGGTCAACACCGGACTTTCGCCCAGGAGACTGCTGTCTGTGTCCCATGTGAAACTAAAAGTTACTAAACCTCTTGTTGCCTAAACCTAATCAAGTATTTTTGTTGCATTTTTTGTTTCGTTTTGTTTCAATTTACAACGTTAACCACGCGACTGTAATCCCGAGACAATATGTTTCCCTCAAATCGTAATTGAAAATGCAGTTTAGTTGTATGGAAACATCATTTTGTAGGGGACAA
Organism: Sebastes fasciatus; assembly: GCF_043250625.1. Lineage (NCBI taxonomy): Eukaryota > Metazoa > Chordata > Actinopteri > Perciformes > Sebastidae > Sebastes > Sebastes fasciatus. The sequence goes on from NC_133803.1 coordinate 33,744,789, forward strand.
GGTTGGAGTAAAGCTGTCTAAGAACTTGTTGCCATGACTTGCATGACTTTTTGTTTATTATCCATATGGGTACTATCCAATTTGTGGTGCAAATCTTCTTTCTTTAATAAAAGCTTAGACATTGTTTATGTAAATTTCATATTCCAAGAATACAAATACTGATTCAGTGATTTGCTTTAAAAGTATGTTTTGAGAGTGTTTGTCTATTGGATAGACGACAGCACAGAGGTGCAGCCTGGTTTCCTTAAACGTACATACCCATCCAACAAAACTGCATTGTCAATTCGATTTGAGCAACACAACACCTCTGTGCATTAAAGAAATACTTCACCACCAAAATAATAAATTGCATATCCATTGCTCACCCCGTGTTACCTTGAATTCTTGAAGAAAACTTTGTTTGTCTTGCATGCCTCCACAACATGAGACTGTTTATGCGGAAGTGTGTTGAATAGTAAAGTTTTAGCGTAAATAAACTTCAGGTCAGAGCCGTTTGATTTTTTGGCTCGTTGCTTTGGGGAATCTTTTCAAAGACGTAATCAATAAACTTGTTCTTTTAGAAACCTGCACTTGTTTACTTGTTTTCTGATGCATAAAAAAACTCTCTGATCCTCAGAAACACACACAGACAGGTTGGTTTCTTAATAAAACTATATTTAACAAGCACATCTGTAAATCACGTGTCTCTATTCTGTGGTGTTGTGACTGTCCATTAATACACATCTGCATATTTACTAAACTGTACGGTGTTTGAGTGTACTTCTTGTGTGTGTGTATCCGTCAGTGTTCTGTCAAGCACCACTCAGAGATATTCACGCTGTTATTGTGTTCGACCGTTACCTTGACTACAGTGAGTTTTAGGCCTCCTGCCTACAGCACACCTCTCCATGGGAAATATCTAATTGAAAAGAAGTAAATGCACACAGATCCCAGCTGTTAGCTGCTCTTAATGCATGCAGAAGCCTGGGTCTGGATTATAGAGCACGTCTTAGCTCAACCTGTTCTCACTCCCAGGGCGTCAAATACCGGCCCTTTGTCACGCCCGTTGGCGTTCGATACCTCCGCACAAGGCAACCTCGTATAATTTGAATGTGATTTTATCAAATGAGGGCACATTTAGCACTATTCTTATTATGATATAAATGTTATAATTTGTCTTTAGTTTATTCTGTGAGCATTTTTGAAGCGGAGGCAGCTGCTTGTCAACAATGGGAACTTTTTTTTTTAGCAAAAGTTTCCAAATGCAGAATGCTCCTCTGACCTACAGCAATATTGTGGTAAATTTGAAGGCAGCTTTTCTCTAACCAGATGATCATTGCAGCGGGGGCTCTGTCATTCTGCTGTCCTTGCCACAGAAAAAAGGGTCTGAAAACGAAGACAGACGGGCGAGGAGGGAGCCGGACTGATATATCGGGACTCTCCAGTGCACCCACAGGGACCATTAGGAGCACATCAGCCCTACAGAGTGCAGCCTCACCGGCTAATAGGCTGTTTTCACACTCACATTATGGAATAATAGCTGTAGTTGTAGCAGGACATCAGCAGTATTTTTTCCAGAAGTTGCTTGCAGCAATTCTTCAGTGCCCAACAACACTGGAAACTGGCCCTTAAGCAAGGCACTTATACCGGCTGTAAATTAAGAGTTTACTCAATATGTTTGACCTCCCAGTGGGTTGAAATGAGTCGGGGGTCCATTCAAGAAAAGGTCTTGTGTCTTTCAAGGACGTGATCAGAATAACTTAAGATCCAACCTAACTATAACAAACATTTAAATCCTCCCTTAAATTGTTAACCAAAATGCTGATAATGTTGGCTCACTATATGGACGTAATAGACTGCATATCAAAATTAAAATTTCAACACTCTGCCTGACACTGCTTTCTTTGCAGTACTTACTTATCTCATTAAATGACTTGTTATTGATTGCCCCTGAGTTTACATCCTTCTTAGCAATTATCGATGAGAGCTCAGACTGTGTTTCCAGCCATCGATTTAATAAAGGACCGTATGAAGGTGAATGGCCATATTCTATAACACCATGCCACCACTGACAGAATATGAACGCTACATTACAGGATTGAAGCCTGCCAGTAATCTCATAATGGCATGAATCAATGCAGCTATCAGATTTGTGCTTCTTCATCACAGAGTTGCTCAAAACTGGCGGACGTGATGGATGTCACCGGCCGGGAGACGGAGCGAGCGGGCCGAAACCTGATTATGGCTCTGAGTGAGTGGGTGCGTCGCAGTAACGAGGTTAAGCTCCTGTTTGTGTGTGTTTGTGGGGTTTTGCATGGGGTATGTACATAGAAGTTCATGTATGTGTGTTTTTATAAAACTGCAGGATTGATCCCTGCAAAGTGTGTTTTTGTGTGCGTGTTGATGCTGAAACTTCGCTTCGGTGATAATAATGTCTGTGTCATAAAATACATGTGTGTAACACAGATATGTTGTTGTATGAGTGGGATTATCCAGTTGTTAAAAGGGACCATACCAGTGTACGTTCTCCTGAACTACAAATCATGTGTACTTCACATTAAGGCTGTAAACTGAACATTTATTTTTCCTGTCTTCCATGCTGCCACTGATATCCATTAATATCTATATAATATGAAAACAATTTAGCAGACTCTTGAAATTTGCTTCAAATCCATAAGGATAATGTCACTGTTACAGGGACAAAAAGGAAACCAATGGCTTCCTGAAGAGTTAGAAAAAAACAGAAAACATTATTTTCCAAATAGTTAGCTGCGATGTAAAGTTTAGTCTTGTTTGCTGAAAATGCGGTAAAACATGCAAAATCACTGTTACGGTCCTTTATGTTTCAGTTAAGGCATGTCGGCCACAGAGTCTGCCAAATGGTGCTTGAATGACACGGTATTTAGTAAGTCATTTTGTGTGCAACAACAACGCCTTCGTTGCTTTTGGCGTGTCATTTGTACGCAATGCAGTCTGTAGTGGCTGCAGTGCAAATGCATCCACGTAAATATGCTACGCTCAGAGCTAGTGGATAAAGAGAGAATACAAAGTGAGAAAAACTGCTTATAGCGGGCGGATGGGGAGGTGGGTCCAATAAACACAGGACTTTCAACCAGGAAACTGCTGTTCATGTCCCAAAGTGTTTGTGACGTGTTTTTCCGTACGTATTTACTTGGTTTACGTACGTATTTGAAGCTCAACCATGATGTTTTTCATAAACCTATAACCGCGACCGTTTCAAAGTAACGACGTGGCGTTAAATGACACACGAAAAAAGCCTAAAACGACTCATGGAAATGTTGTGCTATTTATATGGTTGGAAATACAGGATTGGCCGAAATGAGAAACTACGATGTTCAATGTTCAATGTTTGTGTTATCTGTAATTTAGAAACATGGTGAATTATTACACATATCTATTAATGTTTTGCTGTAGAGCTGTAGAACCAATGTCAACAGTCAACAAGAGGCCAACAAAAGTTGGCATTGACCATCAGCAGCCAGTCAGATTTATTAATTTCTTTGTTCAGTAGTTGAAAAACAGTAACTGCCAAAAGCACAAGTTGATTACTGTTTTCTGTCTATATTATATTAAATCCACCCAAATAAATCAACACATGCAATTAACTCATTAAAACAATGTTTCATTATGATAAGCAAGCAAACAAACAAATGCAGCGGGAAATATACAGAAACCATTAAGATGGAAATGAATGGTGCAAACCATCAACTTGCATTGTGTGTAGCAGCAGTTAGAACAAAAAATGAATCACACCTTTTGCTGCATCTCTGTTTTTTGTTCTCCACTGTCTCTCTCTCTGTCTGACTCCCTCCCTCCCTCCCTCCCTCCCCAGTGGGATCCCCCCATGCTGAGGTGGTCCTGTGTTTAATCTCCTGCTTTTCTTTGAAGTCTGCCCAACTTTCCTGCTCTGTTCCCCTCCTCACTCCACATTTCCTCCACTTCCCATCCTCTCCCTCTCACTCCTCACCTCTCTTTTCTTCTCTGCCCCTTTCCTCTCATCCTCCACCCTCTCCTCTTTTCTTCCTCTCCTCTGCTCTTATCACCTCTCAGACTTGCCTTCTCATGCCCTCCTTTCTACTTCTCCTCTCATCTCCTCCTCGCCGCATGTAGCCGTCCCAGCTCGCCGCTACGCCGTGTGCCCATGCATCACCGTGACCACCCTGCCTGCACCCGCTGTTAAACTATTCCTGGGAGAGCTCACCTGCGAGTGGAGGGCTCCTTTGAGAAGAAAGGAGAAGAGTGCAGAGGGAGTAATGGAAAAACAAGTCCACCCCCCCCACCCCCCCTCCCTCCTTAACAGCTGGAAGTGACCAGATACTGAGTTTTGTGCAGAAGCAAAGAATCCAATGCATATTCTATTATGTCCGAATGTATATAAATGTGCTTTTGTGAACTGTTCACTGTAGCTTGTGAGTAATTGTATCAAACTGAGAAAAGAATCACAAAGGAGTGGAAGGCAGAGATGCTGGGAAAGCACAAGAAAGAGAGAAGAAATAGAAAACACCTGCAGTCAAGTTGGTCGTTACTGTGAATATCCTCAGTTAAACTCCAGTGAGAGAGATGTGAAGACCAGGTTGTTGATGTCACCCTGGATTTTTTTCAGGTTCATGTTTATTCCAATAGTTAATGGAGGCCGAGGATGATGGTGTCTTCGGTTTGTGAGGATTGGAGAAGTGTGGGCGAGACGTATTAAAGTTAACAATGTTATGCTTAAAATGGAGCATTGAAACCCGGACAAAAAAATACGTATACTTCAAGTTTATTTTATGAAGTAAACCCAATTATAGTTCAAGTATAATCCCAAGTATACTTTATGTAATAAGTATACTAATAACAATGCACTAGTAGTATACTTGTGAGTGTACTACTTGAATACTTCTTGGGACGTACACTTTGAGTACACAACTAGTTTACATCCATGTTGTATTTTGTACTGCAACTATAGTATGAACTATACTACAAGTGAACTTTTAGGTATACCGTTATATACTTGTAGCCCACCTTTTAGTTTATGAAAGTACACTTTAAAGTTTACTCTCAGTAAACTACTAGTTTAATAGTTTTTTTTTCCTTATAGTACTTAGCCAAGTATAATATTCTGTAAACTTTTCAGTACAAGCCAAGAATACGTGGACTTCTCTGTATACTTGTCGGTATAAGCCAAGTATACTTAAGTATAATTGTGTTAAGTGTATCTCTGATAAGTACATAAAAAGTGAACTGAAAACTGAAACCATACTCTCAAATTTTAAGTTTAAAGAAGTAAACTAATAACACACTTTAATAAACGTCTTTGTTGTAAGGGAAGCTTCTGCTCATTTGATTAGAGCAGTCATTAAAAAAGCAACAAAAGGATCCAAGTGGATGTGAGTTCTTGCATGCACATGTACATATGTTCCATACTGTTCCATAAAGAGCTCGTGGCCCACGTCCATAGAGTCTAACAAGCAGCGCGGCGGTGCTCTGGATGCTGAGGCAGCATCTCTGCGTGTTATTCTCAGCCTCTCTAACACATGCTGCTGTCTCACTAATGCTGGATTTTGCTGTGAGCCAAATGAGCTGAGTCTAATGAATTAAAATTAGAGTTGTCTGCTCACAGTAACAAGATGTATAGCATGCAAAGATTGCATATTTACCGCTGCATGTAAATACACAGGTTGAAAGAATTTTTGTGAAGCACATATTTAAGTCCACCCAACGGCACAAAAGCCACCTGCTCCCACAGCGCCTGCTTCTGCTGCACTGCACAGTTTCTTTTGGTTTTTCTCCAATTATTAATATATTAAAAAAAAGTTGCAATGTACCAAGTTTGCTGAGAACTCTGCAAGTCTTTGGTTAAAGAACCTGAAATATGGAATATATAAGTAATAATATTATAATTCATAATAATATTAAAACATATTTAAATTCAGATTTATAGTAGACTAAAGTCTAAAGGAAAGAAATCACCCTAACGATGCACACAAAACTACATTTACATGTCAAACATCATGACATGAGTCCCTTACATAGTTATTTAAATGAAATCGGTGAGATGAGTATAACGAGTTGAGCAGTACGTTCCGTTTTAGTGACGCCTTTTTTGACCAAAACTTGGCAGCATGCTGGTTTGGTGGTAAGACGCATTGATAAAATGGATCAAAAGTCAAACCTGTTCAGCAATTTACACCTGAAAAGACATGTTTCACACACAAGAGCTGTGGTAGAAGTATTTGTTGTAAAAAAAGTTCATATATATTAGGGCTGTCAATCGAATAAAATATTTAATCCCAATTTATCGCAAATTAATCACATTATTTTTCTGTTCAAAATGTACCTTAAAGGGAGATTTATCAAGTATTTAATACTCTTATTAACATGGGAGTGGGCAAATATGCTGCTTTATGCAAATATATGTATATATTTATTATTGGAAATCAATTAACAACACAAAACAATGACAGATATTGATCCAGAAACCCTCACAGGTATATGCTCCAATCATAACATGTCAAATTGCAGCCCAACAGACAACAACAGCTGTCAGTGTGTCAGTGTGCTGACTTGACTATGACTTGCCCCAAACTGCATGTGATTATCATAAAGTGGGCATGTCTGTAAAGGGGAGACTCGTGGGTACCCATAGAACCCATTTACATTCACATATCTGGAGGTCAGAGGTCAAGGGACCCCTTTGAAAATGGACATGACAGTTTTTCTTCGCCAAAATTTTGCGTAAGTTTTGAGCATTATTTAACCTCCTTCAGTACAAGCTAGTATGACATGGTTGGTACCACTGGATTTCCTAAATTGTGTAGATTCATATGATACCAGTATCTCCACTGTAGCTTCTAAACTGAGTCCACTACAACCTAAACATCGCAAGTTGCGTTAATAATAATAATAATAATAATAATATCTTGGATTTATATAGCGCCTTTCATGAAACCCAAGGACGCTTAACAAAGACATAAATAAATACAACAAATGTAACAGTAGCTAGAGGCCATAGGCCTTGGTGAAGAGGTGGGTTTTGAGGAGTCTTTTGAAGGTGTCCAGAGATGGTGCGTTGCGGAGCTCTATAGGGAGAGAGTTCCAAAGTGTGGGGGCTGTCACACTGAAGGCTCTGTCCCCAAAAGTTCTCATTCTTGTGTGAGGGACGGAGAGCTGACCCGTGCCTGAGGATCTAAGGTTCCGGGGCTGTGTGTAAGGGTGGAGGAGGTCAGATAGGTACTGAGGAGCCAGGGCGTTGAGGGATTTGTAGGTGAGGAGGAGGATTTTGTAGGTGATGCGGGACTTGACCGGGAGCCAGTGGAGGTGGATGAGGGTGGGGGTGATGTGCTGCCAGGGCTTGGTGCGGGTGAGAACCCTGGCAGCCGAGTTTTGCACATACTGGAGCCTGTCCAGGGCTTTGCTGGGAACCCCGGACAGAACTCCATTGCAGTAGTCCAAACGGGAGGTGACGAAAGCGTGGATGAGGGTTTCTGCCACAGAGTCAGAGAGTGATTGCCGGAGACGTGAGATGTTTTTGAGGTGGAAGAAGGCGGATTTGGTGATGAACCTGATATGAGATTGGAATGATAGTGTTGGGTCCAGGATGACACCCAGGTTGCGGACTTCCGAGGATGGGGAGAAGGAACAGCCATCAACATCCAGGTGGAGATCTCCAACCTTCCGGAGCAGGGCCTTGGGAGCCACAACCATGAGCTCGGTTTTGTTGCTGTTTAGTTTTAAGAAGTTAGATGACATCCAGATTTTTATTGCATGTAGGCAGTTTACAAGTGACTGTGGGGGTAGCTGGGTGGATGGTTTGGTGCTGAGATATAGTTGTGTGTCGTCAGCATATGAATGAAAGCTGAGACCGTGGTGGCGGATGATCTGGCCAAGGGGGAGCATGCAGATGGTGAAGAGGAGGGGTCCCAGCACAGAGCCTTGAGGTACGCCATGGTTGACTGGGGCCGGGGTGGAACTGGAGTCTCTGATGGTGACAAACTGTTTTCTGTTTGTGAGGTAGGACTGAAACCAAGAGAGAGCTGAACCGGTGAGGCCAAGGTAGTCAGATAGGCGGGTGAGGAGGATGGTGTGGGAGACTGTGTCGAAGGCAGCTTTTTTAATACACTAAAAAAGATTGTGTTATATATATTGTTAAGCTGTGAGGGCGAGGCACTACCGCTAACAAGCTAATGCTACCACGCTGACTGCCAACGCACCACTATTGGCTGTGTGAGATATTAATACCACACTGGCTCATATGTATTTTTTTAAAATGTATACATTTCAGCTATGTCTTTCTCGAGCCAGATATTGTGAACACTGACAGGCAGCCCTTTAATCCCTTCGGCTGTCTCAGTCTGTCATGTGACCTTCACTTTGCAGGTCCTAGCGGCCCCTCAAGAGGCTCCTGCTCAGCCTCTTTTACTGATCCACCCCCAATTTGTGAAAAGTCTGGTGTGTATAACTGATTTTTTTTATTAAAAAATAATCATACAAGATGTATTGAAACAGCTGCTGATTAGAAAATAACAAAAACAAACCAATAACAATATCCCAGATATAAATTCCAACCATCCCCAGTCCACTCCTGGGGGTTGATTTCCCCATCCTGTCTGACTCTAGTAGACATGATGTACTCGTCCAGCTGTCCCACAGGAGTCCTGCAGAGCCCATGGGATTACACATCCAATGTCATCCTCTTCTGAACACACAACCCCACAACTTGACATCAAACAGTCGTCTATGTGAGTCCTAGTATTCTGATAATATTGACAATTGTGCAACATGTCCAGCTTTTTACTGCCACCTTAGTTCCAGCCTCCTTAAACCATCCAGTATTTACGGTACGTAGGCTACACGAGGAGAGACTATTCACATGTGCATCTTATAAATAAATCATGAACCAGCATTGTACTGTAGCTGTGTAGATTGCACATACATACATAATGTCTTGCCCCTGCCCCTGCTGGGTGACAGATAGCAGGGGTTCTTCAACATTTCCAGTTCAAGACCTCTTCTCAGTGCAGGTAGTCTAAGCTTTAATAAAGTGTACAAAAGTTGTCCAATGTCAAAGTCAAGTTAGGTCAATGAGAAATGCCTCCTAGCCAATGGAGAAATACTTGGAACTTACCGGATCAAAGGGAAGAGGAGACAACAGAGGAAGATGAAAAAGAAGAGAGGGTGGAGAGAAGAAAAGTTGTAGAAAACGAGGACCCAAAGTTTGGTAAGGAAAGAAGTAGAGCAAAGGGAGAAACGGAGGGGAGGATGATGAAGATAGACCAGGAGATAAGAGAGGAAGGAGGTGAGCAGATGAGAAGGAAAACAGGGGAGAGGAAAAAGGTAGGAGAGGAGAAAAGATGGCTGGACTTCAAAGAAGCAGCGGATTCAAAAGTGGACCACCTTTTCATGGACACCGCCTACTGAGAGAAGGAACGGGAGAGACGGAGCGGGAAATGAAGAAAGAGGGGCAGGTGGATACAGAGAAACGGGGGCTGAGGGGCAGGTCGAGGGAAATGGAGGTAGAGAGAAACACAGAGGGGGGCTGTCAAAGCACCAGCAGAGGTGGGCTGAATCTGGATTTCCAGAACAATTTTGACAACTTTGAGTCAGTTTGGCCCTTTGGTGATGACTTCGGAGTAATGCATGCATGCAGCTGCACAACATTTCTCATTTATAAACAGACAGACAGAATGTTTTACTGTTACAGACAACCAACCCAACATGTTCTCACTCCCAACTTGTCAAACACAGATGCTCGGTGGCCCTCGGCGTCTGATACCGATGCTCTAGTGTCTGTATCGGACGCACCAGGCTTTCCACTAACTCCAATGTAAACCCATCTGCATCAGGATTAGACGGTCAGAGCAACGCACGTATAAAGAGCGAGAAAGTCTGAGTAGCACAGGCAGGAGGGGAGGATGGATGGATGGATGGATGGGTCAAACACACACAGGACTTTCACCCAGGAGACCGCTGGTCATGTCCCGTGTGAAGCCGAGTAAACGTTGACTTATTTTACCTTAGTTCTGTTACCGAACTTCCATATTTTATTAATGACAAACACTTATTTTACTTTACAGACACTTATTTCACCGACCACAACCTTTTCCTAAACCTAATCAAGTGCTTTTGTTGCATAAGTAAACCTATGTTGGAAGTTTTAGATTTTAAAAGCCTACCCCACAAAAAAAAAGTAAGGAAAAGAAGGAAAAGAATCAAATCAAATCAAATCAAATCAATTTATTTTTGTATAGCGTCAAATCACAACAGAAGTTATCTCAAGACGCTTTATATGTAGAGCAGGTCTATGACCGTACACCATAGTTTTGAGACCCAACAGGATCCACCAAGCGCACTGTGGCCAGGAAAAACTCCCCGATTACTGGGAAGAAACCTGGAGCAGAACCGGGCGCAGGGCGGGCGGCCATCTGCCGAGACCGGCTGGGGGGATAGATAGATAGAGTGAGAGAGAGAGAGAGAGAGAGAGATAGAGAGAGAGAGATATAGAAGCAGCCACAATAGCAGTCTAGCAGCTGTAATAACTAATACAAGTAGGGCTGATAACACAAAACCAATAGTGGTGGATGGAAAGAGTGATAATACAACTATCGGAAAGCCAGAACTGTCCAGCATCTCTCCTCAGTACGTCCATGTGTATTGGTGTGGGACGTCCCTGCGATCGATGCCCGTGCATTGGTTCCTGCAGCATCAGCATGCTTGCTGGGAGCTCTTGATGTCTTTGGCAGTGATTGAGAAGTGTTATTCTCCAGGCTGCCACATTGTCATTAGGTGTTGGAAATCCCTCGTTAGCATTGGTAGTCCCTCGTACAGACGTAGTTAATTAGGGATGGTAGCAGTTGGTGTCAAGCAGGCACCGACGCGGCAGCAGATGCAGCCACAATACCGGAGACCACCAAGATCCAGGTGAAACCCTGCTCCAAGTGTACCCATGCTCCAGGTATAACCTCGCTCCCTGGTGTGATCCCGCTCCAGGTATGACCTCACTCCAGGTGTGACCCCGCTCCACAGTTAGCTGCGAGACAAGGAGGCACAAGGACTCCCGGGAAGGAATGAAGTTAGTAACAACATGGACATGGGACATGAGTATATACAGAAGGAGAGGGGAGCTCAGTGTGTCATAGGAAGTTCCTTATGACAGTGTGTCATAGGAAGTCCCCCGGCAGTCTATGCCTATAGCAGCTTAAGTATAAGCGTTATCAAAGAGGAAAGTCTTTAGCCTACTCTTAAATGTAGAGACGGTGTCTGCCTCCCGGACTGAAACTGGGAGCTGGTTCCAGAGAAGAGGAGCTTGATAGCTGAAGGCTCTGGCTCCCATTCTACGTTTGGAGACTCTAGGAACCTCAAGTAACCCTGCATTCTGTGAGCGCAGTGCTCTAGTGGGGTAGTAGGGTACTATGAGCTCTTTAAGATATGATGGGGCCTGACCGTTTAGCGCTTTGTAGGTGAGGAGGACGATTTTAAAATCTATTCTGGATTTTACAGGCAGCCAGTGCAGAGAAGCTAATACAGGCGTAATATGATCTCTTTTTCTAGTTCTAGTCAGTACACGTGCTGCAGCATTCTGGATCAACTGGAGAGTCTTAAGAGACTTATTGGAGCAGCCTGATAATAAGGAATTGCAGTAATCGAGTCTAGAGGTAACAAATGCATGGACTAATTTTTCTGCATCATTTTGACACAGGATGTGCCTGATCTTCGCAATGTTACGTAGATGAAAGAAGGCAGTCCGTGAGGTTTGTTTTATGTGAGAGTTAAAGGACATATCCTGGTCGAAGACAACTCCCAGGTTCCTTACGGTGGTGCTGGAGGCCAGGGCAATGCCATCTAAAGTAACTATATCATTAGATAATTTGTTTCGGAGGTGCTCAGGGCCTAGTACAATAACTTCAGTTTTGTCTGAGTTTAACATCAGGAAATTGCAGGTCATCCAGGTTTTTATGTCCTTAAGGCATGCTTGAAGTTTAGTTAACTGGTTTGTTTCGTCTGGCTTGATTGATAGATATAATTGAGTATCATCTGCATAACAATGAAAGTTTATGGAGTGTTTTCTAATAACATTGCCTAAGGGAAGCATATATAAGGTAAATAGAATTGGTCCAAGTACAGAACCCTGTGGAACTCCGTGACTAACTTTGGCGTACATGGAGGACTCATCGTTGATATGTACAAACTGAGATCGATCTGATAAATAGGACTTAAACCAACTTAGTGCAGTTCCTTTAATGCCAATTAAATGTTCCAGTCTTTGTAATAGGATGTCATGGTCAATGGTGTCGAAAGCAGCACTGAGATCTAGCAAGACAAGTACAGAGACAAGTCCTTTGTCCGATGCCATTAGAAGGTCATTTGTAATTTTCACTAGTGCTGTCTCTGTGCTATGGTGCACTCTAAATCCTGACTGATAATCTTCGAATAAATGATTGTTCTGTAGAAAGTCACACAGCTGACTGGCAACTACTTTCTCGAGTATTTTGGAGGTAAAGGGAAGGTTAGATATAGGTCTATAGTTGGCTAGGACCTCTGGATCAAGAGTGGGCTTTTTAAGAAGAGGTTTAATTACAGCTACTTTAAAGGACTGTGGTACATAGCCTGTTAGTAGAGACACATTGATCATATCCAGTAAAGAGGTGCTAACTAGAGGTAAAACTTCTTTAAGTAGTTTAGTTGGGATGGGGTCTAGGAGACAGGTAGATGATTTAGATGAGGAGATCAGTGAGGTTAATTTGTGGAGATCGATAGGAGAAAAGCAGTCTAAATATATATCAGGTTGTACAGCTGTTTCTAAGGTTCCTAAGTTTGAGGATAAATTGGTACCAGTTGACGGTAGGAGGTGATTAATTTTGTCTCTAATAGTTATGATTTTATCATTAAAGAAACTCATGAAGTCACTACTACTGAGGGTTGTAGGAATACATGGCTCAATAGAGCTGTGACTTTCTGTCAGCCTGGCTACAGTGCTGAATAGAAACCTAGGGTTGTTCTTATTTTTCTCTATTAATGATGAGTAATGGGCTGCTCTGGCATCACAGAGAGCCTTCCTATATGTTTTAAGACTATCTTGCCAGACTAAATGAGATTCTTCCTGTTTGGTGGAACGCCATATCCTTTCCAGTTTCCTCGATGCTTGCTTTAATTTGCGTGTTTGAGGGTTATACCACGGAGCTGACTTCCTTTGTTTTACTAACTTCTTTTTTAGAGGGGCAACAGAATCAAGTGTGATTCGCAGTGAGTCTGTAGCACTATCTACAAGATGATCAATTTGGGTAGGGCTAAAATTAACATACGAGTCCTCTGTTATATTGAGACATGGTATTGAATTTAATGCTGATGGAATCGCTTCCTTAAATTTAGCTACAACACTATCGGATAGACATCTAGTGTACACACTTTTATCTGATGGTGTATAGTCTAGTAATAAGAATTCAAAAGTGATTAAATAATGGTCTGATAAAAGAGAGTTCTGTGGAAAAACAATTAAATGTTCAATTTCAACGCCATATGACATAACAAGGTCGAGGGTGTGGTTAAAGCGGTGAGTGGGTTTATGCACGTTCTGCGAGAAACCAATTGAATCTAATAAAGAGATAAACGCAGTACTGAGGCTATCATTATCAACGTCCACATGAATATTAAAATCACCTACTATAATGACTTTATCTGTTTTCAGGACTAAGCTTGATAGAAACTCTGAGAATTCAGATAGAAATTCAGAATATGGGCCTGGAGCGCGGTACACTATAACAAATAAAATTGGCTGTAGTGCTTTCCAGGTTGGGTGTGAAAGACTAAGAACAAGGCTTTCAAATGAGTTATAATTTAGTTTAGTTTTAGGGTTTATTAATAGGCTCGAGTCGAAGATGGCTGCAACTCCACCTCCTCGGCCGGTGTCTCGAGGAATGTGAGTATTAATATGACTCGGGGGAGTGGATTCGTTTAGGCTGACATATTCTTCCTGACACAGCCAGGTTTCAGTAAGACAAAATAAATCAATGTGATTATCTGATATTAAATCATTTACTAGTAGAGCTTTAGATGACAGCGATCTGATATTTAAGAGTCCACATTTAATTCTCCTGTTTTGTTGCTTTATTGCAGTGCTAGTGTTAGATTTTATTAGATTATTATGTTTAGCTCCTCTTCTGTTTACTTTTGATTTAATTAATTTAGGTGGGGCAGACACAGTCTCAGTTAGGTTTGGGGTTAAGCTATGGGTGGGTAACTGCTCTAATGGAAGCGCAGAGAAGTGTGTAAGACTACAGCTCTGCGTCCTGGAATGACCTCTGGTTTGTCCTGGAATGACCTCTGGTTTGTCATGGATTTGTTCCACCAACAATCTTGGTCAGATTTCTGGATAAGAGAGCCGCACCATCCAAAGTAGGATGAATGCCGTCTCTCCTAATCAGACCAGGAATTCCCCAGAAAGGGTTCCAATTGTCAATGAAGCCCACATGGTTTGCTGGACACCACCACGACAGCCAGCTGTGGAATGACTTCATGCGGCTATACATGTCGTCACTGGTCAAGTTGGGGAGGGGACCAGAGAAAACTACGGAGTCCGACATTGTTTTTGCATATGCACACACCGATTGGACATTAACTTTAGTGACCTCCGATCGACGTAACCGGGTGTCATTACCGCCGACGTGAATAACAATCTTACTGTATTTACGTTTATCCTTAGCGTTCAAAACGGATTCAATGTCGCCCGCTCTGGCCCCCGGGATGCAATTAACTATGGCAGCTGACTTCGCTAACTTCACGTTCCGCAAAATGGAGCTGCCGATAACCAGAGTTGGTTTCTCAGCGGGTGTGTCGCTGAGAGGGGAATATCTGTTAGAAACGTGAAGTGGTTGGTGGTTAACCGTGGGCTTCAGGGTACGACTATGCGTCCTTCGGACAGTCACCCAACCTCCCGGCTGCTCGGGGGTTGCCGGGGGACGGCTAGCAGAAGCTAAGCTTGGCCGGTCTGCACCGGCTAGGGGCTGGCTAACTACAGAAGAAGCTGAAGCTAAAGTGCAGAACCGGGCTTCTAACTCGCTAACCCTCGCCTCCAATGCAGCGAATGCACTACACCTAATACATGTACCATTAGCTCTAAAGGAGGCAGAGGAATAACTAAACATAAGACACACAGAGCAGGGGAGAGCAGGAGAAGGAGAGAGAACAGGAGAAGGAGAGAGAACAGGAGAAGGAGAGAGAACAGGAGAGCAGGGGAGAGGAGAAGCCATCGCTAACGGCTAAGCTACTGTTATGCTACGGTACGATAGCCCAGCTAGCGTTAGCCGAGCTGAAAATGTGTGGTTAAGTCTCTAAAGACTTAAGGTGAGACGTGAGGTGTGAGTGCTTAAGCAGAACTAGTGTAGATATAAATGTAGTGGGTAATTATCCGCTGTAATGAAGAGTATATAACTATATTGCCCTGGATGTGCTAGAGCAGCTACAGAACACAGCAGCACACAGAAAGACAGGCAACCGGAAATGAGGCAACCGGAAATGAGGCAATACGCTTACCGTAAGCACGTCAGCACGTCATCTGACCTGTGGCCTTTTGCTGTATGAAAGAAGAAATAAGGTAAACTGAGGTGTTGAGGGTTTATCGTCCTCTGCAAGCCCGGACTTGTAACCCTGTCTCCTAATTACAGTATAATCATATATACAGGTAAAAAGTGTATTTCATATGTATTGCCTAATACGTGTAGGAGAAAATGTGGTATGTTTTATTTTATCAATGCAACAATGTAACTTTAATATTGAACTTCTTTGCGAAATGTTCGTTGCCGAAACAAAATGTTCATATTCAACGTTTTCGCACCCTACAACATTGGCTCCTGGCATTTAAAGTAATATTTTCTCTTGAAAACATGTTAAGTTTAGGGGACAATGTTATCATAGCTGTGGTTTCGATTAGCTAAAACACCGGCATTCGCTTGAGTTCATGATTTGTTTTTTTTGTCTCTGAAGAAAACATGTTGAACAATCTCACCTGTGACAGAAAAAAAGAAAACAACCAAATAGAAACACTGCAAACAAAATATTGAGCACATGGTGGGAATAATTCAACAGTGTAACGGCGTGGGCGGTTTGACAGGTTATTTGGAGGTTCAGTGCAGGTTGACACAACCTGCCTTGTGGGCATCTAATGGGCAATTTCATTAAGGCCGGTTTAACCAGCTCCACTGTCCGGCACATCACATAAACAAGGCCCTGCTGTACGGCTAACATCAGGTTCCAGGTGTTTGTGAGTGTGTGTCTATGTGCTCTTCTTGGGATTTGATTCTGGCTTATAGCTACCACTGTATGTGTGTGTGTGTGTGTGTGTGTGTGTGTGTGTGTCTGTGTGTGCGTATAATTCACAATTAATTTAAGCATCCTTCACCTGTATGCCTCCTGGGCGCCTCCCTTGGGAGGTGTTCCAGGCACGACCAGCTGGGAGGAGACCACGGGGAAGACCCAGGACTAGGTGGAGAGATTATATCTCTACTCTGGCCTGGGAACGCCTCGGGATCCCCCAGTCAGAGCTGGTTAATGTGGCCCGGGAAAGGGAAGTTTGGGGTCCCCTGCTGGAGCTGTTGCCCCTGCGACCCGATCCCGGATAAGCGGTTGAAGATGGATGGATCCTTCACCTGTAGCTGACTGTCACTTTGTGTGTGCAGATATACGTGAGCTGCTGGCTGTTTCTCTCACCCTCTCAGACATGGAAAGGACTGCTTCTGTGTGTTTGTGTGTGTGAGTGTAAGTGTGTGTGCACACGGTCGTCTAATTGTCCAGTTCCCAGGGTACTTGTAATACAGCCACAGTTCATTTACTGTCTCTATCTGCCCCTATTAGAGAAGAGTAGAAAGGCATTTAGTCGCCACCTCTTATGATAACCACACTAAAAGCTTTTGATCCAGAAGAAATACTCTTAGTTATCTCTCTCTCTCTCTGTTGTCGTCTGCTCACGTCTTTATTTGCCAACTGAACGATAAAATACAGAAGCTACATTAGTATTTAAAGGCACTTAAAATTAATTGGCAGCAGCCTTGATATAGATGAAGAGCTGTATGGAGAACAATGTTAAGAAAAGATGTCATCTCCCACCAGGACAACAACAGTGATCGGTCTGTGACAATGCTGTTCGTCCACTGCATGTCGTCATTCACCACCAAACTGATTCCCAAACTCGGTGACCTGGGCATCAACACCTCCCTCTGCAACTGGGTACTATTCTTCCTACACAATAGAGGCTGATCATTGATGTATAGAATGAAAGTTGCTCACTATGAACATATGCCAAAAGAAGTTTTCCGGCTTCTTCAGGCCTCCACATTGTGAGGCCTACAGAGCGTGCGTTCTTCTCTGGCGCCTTCTCTTCTGAGCAGGCCACTTCCTGCTCACTTCCTGCACACATGAATGGCATAAAACTAGAGACTTTTCAAATTGTATTGGACCTAATGGATCAAATCCTGCATTACCAAGTCTGGCCACTACATTAAAATGACCTCACAACCCAGCACGGTTTTCTATCCTGTAAACTCGCTGCTATGTCAATCAGTCTCCATGTTGTTACATTATTAAGTTTACATTACCATTTTTTTACCTTGCCTTCTCATGTAGTGGTTGTTATGGAATATTATTATACATCGGTAAAGGTTATACAAGATATTGGATCTGGAAATGGTCATTGATGTAACAATGATGACATTACGGCTCTACTTAAACGGTCTGTGCAAATGATTGCACCTGGCAATCTACGGCTATTTGCTGTAAGTGACTATTTTATAGCTATAATCACGGGTTTGTAGATATTGATCAAAGCTTTATTGTTTCATTTTTTCACAGTAAGAGAAGTCACCTCTAGGTTTCAGGAGGAAACGGGGAATTGATACAATACTGTCAGATTATCATTGAACTGTAATAAATTGTGACGCTGAACTGAAAGAAAATGCTGAATGTGTCATCTGAAAGACGAGTGTGTTATAATGGCCAAGACATCGTCACTAATTACCCGATCACTAGCTTCCACTTCACAACACACTATAAAACAGATACAATCTCAAATGCACGCACACACTCAGACGGAGCTCATTAGGCACCGGTTTCAGGGTCACGCAAAGAGAAAGAGAGGGGACAGATGTGAGAAATGGGTGTAGAGAAAGGCTTGATGAGAAGATAACTAACAAGGATAATAAGACAGAGGGAAAGATTAAGAGAGTGTGAAATAAAAGGAAAGAGGAAGAGCGACAGCGTGAAGGGGGGGGAGGACGGGAACGGATCAGAGGGGAGAGACAGGGAGCAGTAACGTGAATGAAGGTTTTAAAAGACAGGACTTGTGAGGTTTACAAGCAGCTTTAAGGAGACTTTTGGGGGGTGTTAAGGCGTTTTAAAGCCTGTTGTTTGATGGTTGAGTACAATCCGTGTGGGTGTGAAAGCCACTTTGGGGAAGTAACAAGTTACCCACCTACAAAAACCAAGGACAGCAGCTCCATAGAGGACAGGTATTTCTCAATTATTGTTTTCAACAATTTCTCCCTCAGTGATCTTAATGGACTCATACTTTCAGGAAATGCCTCTCTGCCACGCTATTTTACTGAGTACTGTTCTCATTAAATGTAATAATACATGATTTTGTGGGTTTGTGGGTGGACCGGTGATGCGTTGGGCCATGATGCAGTTACTTGTGGGGATGCAGTTGGTGAGGATGCTCTCGACAGTGCAGCGGTAGAAGTTCACCAGAATCTGAGGAGACAGACGGACTATCCCCACGGAGCAGCTGAAAGTGTAAATTGTAGTGAAACTGACACTTCAAAGCCACCAATATCAGTTTTCAAAAAGTCCAAGGAGCTGGTGGTGGACTTTAGGAAACAAAGGACTCATCCTAAACCAGTCAGCATCAGGGGTAAAGAAGTGAACATTGTAGAGGACTACAAGTACCTGGGCGTCCACTTAGACAATAAAATGGACTGGTCTAAGAACACACAGACTCTGTACAAGAAGGGTCATAGCCGCCTGCTTTTCCTAAGGAGACTCAGATCCTTCAACGTCTGCAGAACCACGCTGCAGATGTTCTATCACTCAGTGGTGGCCAGCATCATCTTCTACGCTGCAATGTGCCGGGGCAGCAGGGTGAAGGCAGCAGGCGCTAACAGACTCAACAAGCTCATCAGGAAAGCAGGTTCTGTCCTGGGAGTTGAGCTGGAGTCTCTGGTGGAGGTGTCGGAGAGGAGGATGCTGAGGAAACTACTCAGTGTTAGGGCCAACTCATCCTCCTGCACGCCACACTGGAGTCAAACCCGAGCACCTTCAGCCGTAGACCGAGACCACCGAGGTGCACTATAGAACGCCACAGGAACGTCTTTCCTACCAGCGGCCATCAGATTATATAACTCCTCCCCCTTCTGCAGGAAGGACAGCTGGAAACACCGGACACAAATATAATATCAATATCATGTGCAATACTACTTTTTCCATTCTCATGTGCCATATCACTGTTCATTGTGTGCAATATTAATGTCCAACATGTGCAATATTACTTATTTTCTCATTATATGCAATATTACTTCCTTTTCTGTTTTTTAGTTTACTTTACCTTTTTTATTTTACTTATCTTATTTACTCATTTTACTAAATGCAGCTTACTTTACTGTTATTCTATTAGGCACTGGTGATAGAAATAGTACTTTTTATTTTATAAACTTGAACTTCTTGTAATTTTGAGCAATCTCTGGCACAATAATTTCCTTCGGGATTAATAAAGTTAAATCTCAGCTTATTTTATCTTATCTTATTTTATCTTATCTTATCAGGGACCAATTGTTTATTCATATTATAATAAATACAGTTATTTATGAACAATCATCGACTAGTTTCCAGTGATTATCAAATAGTATTTTTGCTTGGAATGCACATCCCTATTAAAAAGGTCATCATTATAACAATTTACCTTTTTACAGGGGGCAGTCTGGGTGATGGCCCTGAACTGGCCAGTGAAAATGAATCCTTGGAATTCAGACCAACTCGGGTTATAACACACCTCACCCAACCTTTATTCTATCTCGAGCTGAAGAAGACACGGCTCTGTTTCCTCTTGATAAAACTCAATAGTGCTTTACACTGAAAAAACCCAATTGCAAAGAACACAGGCAAGCTGAACCCACGTCTCACAGATAGAACCAGAGGCGGTGGGAACAGCTGGGAAGAATAACACTCTGACGGAGTGGGTTTTCAACACAATGTCAAGCATGCAGTCCATCTCACACTGGAAGGAAACACTTTACTTTCACAAGTTTGATTGAAAAGAAAAGCTTACTTTTTTCAAAGCAGAAATGTTGCCTTTGCATTTTTAGGATTTGATGATTACCCTTTACATTAGCACCTACAATGGCAGCTGGAATATACTGTCAGATAAAGTCTGTCGGTTACATTGTGAGAAGATAGAGAAAGAGGAAGAGGTCAGTAGCAGTGTTCCCTCCACTCCTCTTGTCTTCCACCTGACCTGCCTGATGGGAGTTGACAATAGATCACAGCTTACAACTACAAGACGGAAGGGAAGAGAGGACGGCGGTGCCGGGGCTGGGCTGCAGAGATAGAGAGCATCTGTCGGAGGGGAGGTTTCCTCAGAAGGAGGGGAACGTTCAATCCCTACTGGGCCGGCAGATTACAGAAAATGGGAGTCGGGGTGGATGGATGGGTAGGGGTGCAGAATATGACAGGGCATCCAGGGCTACTATCTCTACCTGGCCTTCCCCGATGGAGTGAAGACAGAAAGGGTAGACAAAAAAGGTGTATGGTGCTTTGACTGGAGTCTGAATGCCCAGCTCTGGTTGGAGGGAGATTTTCTTTTTTGATGGAGACAGACAGACTTTCAAAGTTTCGCGTGTCTGAAGTAGCTCTGTTCCTCTGTGTCTTATAGCTCGGAGCAGTTTGAGTAATTGAGAGGACACAGTGGGTTTTTTTATGCCACAAATCATCAAATGCATTTTCCAAGTTTAAATTCAAGGTGAGCTTGTGCAGGTTTTGAAGATTTAGTACCAATTTAGCGGTCCCAAAACAAGAGCGAGGCTAAAAATCCTATTTACAGTTTTGTCACAGAAGTTGAGTTGTGGCCAAGGCGTTAATGTGGCTCAAGAGTTCTTCAGGAGGTTTGTAGTCATGGCAGATTTTAATGGCAGTCATTTAAATCCAATAAAGCTCAGACTCTAGATGAAACATTACCATTTCAGGCTGTAAAACCTTTTCCAAGGACCCAAAGTTTTCTGAATGTAAGACTGGGGTTCTACAAAGTTCAGGCATTTCCTATTTGAACCCATTATTACAAATGCCCATTTAGTGAAAGGACATCAGTCTTTGACCATGGTCACACTGAGCCAGATAAATCTCACTGTACAGTGAAGAATGAGGGCATCCTGTCACAGTCTGCTCCTCTGTCTCTCCTCTACAGCCACATTCTCAGTTCCCCAGGCCCATCCTGTTTCCTTCCATCCACCAGATGTCCTCAGACTTTACCTTTTTTTCCACCCAAGCTTCCACTTCCTTCATCCCTTCTGCCTGGCCTTCCCCGCCGACCTCGTCACCTGCATCGCCCCAATCACCCACATCCTCCCCATTCCCTGTGATTAGACAGCCCGGTCACACTAAATGGATGTATGAATGACACGGAAATCGCAAGTAATTTTGCATGAAATAAGAAAGTCTTTCTTGCTTTCGGCGTGTCATTTGTACGCCATGTAGTCTGTACTCACTACAATGTAAACGCCTCCGAGTCAAAATGCTACGCTTACGGTGGATGGGTCCAACAAACATAGAACATTCAACCAGGAGACCGGTATTCGAGTCCCAAAATGTTGTTGAGTGAAGTGGGGCTTACACTATACGATCTTAGCCCGCTTCTGGCCCGAATCTTGAGCCGCACAACTCAGTTTAGAGTCGGACCGAATTTCAGCTTTGTCAGGGGTCTTTTCCCATGCAGTGTACCGATTAACTCCTCCCGATCAACCGTCGGACGGTTGGATGAATTTCTGACTTGCTGACTCTGAATTTTGATCGGCCGACCACAGGCTCTTGCACAGTTGAAGCGGAGCCATGAGCCGATTATTTAGTGCCTTATTTCTACTATTACTACAGTAATCAGAGCGTATCTATCAAGATAACAATGTACTACAGATATAGTTAAACGTAGCTTACCTCCAATTCTCTCTGCAAAATGGACAAGCCATACTATCCATGTCTTCCTAGCCAGATGCAAGTCCATATGACGTTACGCTGCTGCCTCTTCTTTTTTATTTAGACGTTTCAGCAGACAGGATGGAACAGATGATCAAGGCAACACGCCTTGTTAGTATTGTGACCCGTACAGACCTCTAATAGCAAACAAACTTTACCGGCCTCAGAGCTTTCAAACAATTTTTTATTGACAACTATCAACAGCCTGAACGGCTCTCGGAAGTTGACAGGCCGTGTTTTTTTTCTATTTCGCACGTACAGTCTGAGCACCGGACCGTACAGTGTGAGCATATAAATCGTGAGCTTTGGCTTTACATCGCAAACGATCTACTCTGTACAGTAGGAGTAGGAAGTACACCCCAACCTTTCTAAAATGGTACAGTGTATGCCCAGCTTTATTTGGAAGTTACGTTAGTGACATTTGTGACGTCTTCCTTATGTATTTTAGGTAGCTTACGTACTTATTTTAAGCCTAACCATGATGTATTTTCTAAACCTAAGCGGTTTTGTCGCCTATGGAGCTGGTGTTTCAGCGTAGAGATAAATTGTCTACAACAAAAAAAAAACCTGAAACAATAGTATGTTTTCACATTTATCTGCCTTAATGTGGTGATAGTCTTTATCTCTCCACTTTTGTCTGTTCTACCTTTGTTCTCTTTCCTAATCTCTCCAAACCCATAATCTATCCTCTGTTTTGTTTCTGCAGAATAAAAAAGAAAAGAAAAAAAGGCTGAAATGTGACACTGAGAGTTCAGCAGTTTTATTTGGAGGGCAGATGCAACCCTCATGTTCTCAATCAGGTCACTTCATATTATTGCCACGGCTCCAGCCGTCACTCACCCTCTCCCTCTCCAACGTACACTCACATCGTACATGTGATACGGTCCTGCTCCGGCCTCAGCTAACTTCATTACACACGACTGAATAAGAACCACATGACGTCTGTCACGACAAATAGGTATCAGCTGTCCGTGGATACCGTGTGTGTGTGTGTGTGTTTGCTGTGTGCATGACTGCGGTGTTTGTGAGCCCCGGGTTACGGAAGTTCACTGGGAAATCTAAACCATTTAAAAACATTACAGGCATATTATGTCTGGCTACTCTACACCTGTGAATCCCTCCTACTCAATTTGAGGTCAAGACCCCAGAATTGGTCACCGTCTGTTGAATCTCCAGATGGGAGAGATTTGCCACTGCAGGGCAGGCATATCGCATAAAGTGTATTCGGTATATATTATATATCATAAATATTATATTTGTTTACACCTTACCTGTAAGGAATGACTAAGTGGTGGCAGTAAACCAATACATTCAAATAGGGTTAAATAAAGGTCAAATGTTCCACGGTCGTCAAAGTTAAATGAGTTTTTAAACTCTGAATCTGGTTGATATAATGTTAAAAAACAGATGGGCTGGAAAACGAAGGTTTGGGCAAAGCAACAGCACAGTTTGAGCACATTTACCACCTGTCGAGGGTGTAAGGATATAGAGGGTGTCGTGTGCTGTACAGATTATAAAGCCCCTTGATGCCACACCACGTCCACTACCGTCCACAGGCCGGGCTCGCCATCACACAATCCTCCACATTTTATCTATTAGTTAAAAATAAACAACGGTTGTTTGAAACACTAATAACTCTGTCTCCGTCACGTTCACACATCCCATCAGACAGCCCTTTCAGACGGGGAACTGAAGCTGTTATATCGCTGTCTTCAAAGCCACCAGACCAGACTCTATTCACAAACATAGTAGTTTTACCTCTCAGAACAGGGGAGTTGCTGGTCTACCGCTGCATTGATCGGTTAGTTTCTTTGTGTTATTTTGTGACTTTGTGATCTGAACTAACGTGGCGTCCACAGCAGAACATCGCTTAGCTTCCATACCGCTACTCCTGTCTGCTTCTCCAAACTGGGACCACGCCGACCACCATCACCCTTTACGTCTGTCTGTGGGTTTAACAAATATTTAAGCCAGTACTTGTAAGAACTACTGTTCTAACTCTGACTGGGTTTTTATAAGTAGCTATCCAGACAGCGTTGTCTCTTGATTGTTTTGCACTCAGGTTCCACATGAAAATGTTTATATCAAGTTTTACAACTTGTAATTGTGGTTTGGAGAAATCTGCATTTAGGCAGTATTGTTCTAGTGGACAGATACAATCCATGTGATTACAGCCCGGTTGTCCTGGACGCACATTAATGCAACAGTGTACAGCCTGCTCTCTGTTTCTGTCCGTCTCAGTGTTTTCCATTGGAACGTCATTACAGTGTTTAAGGGAATGCTGTGTTTGCTGGATGATATGTTGATGTGATACCCTGAAGCACAGCAAGAAATATAACCATCATCAATTTTAGATTTTTTTATTTTTTTATTTTTTTTATAAATGGTCACATTTAGGCACTCAGCAAAGTGCTGGGAGAGGAGCAACTTCGGGGTTGAAAACTCACTGAATTCACTAAGTATTAGTTTGGGGTCGTGTCACATTCAAAGCTGAATTTATTGTGGATCATACAAAGCTAATTTTGTTCAGTTTTTTTTTCCCAATAAACAAATTGCTTTAATTCCCCTGCTTCTCTCTGTTAATAAAAGTAAATTTGTAACTCCATCGCTGCATATCTTTCCTCTCACTGTACTGTCTTTGTCTCTGTTCTTACCTCTCTGTTCTTACCTCTCTTTAATATGACTAAAACAACATCACGGAATATCATGAAAGCGTAAAATGGACCTGGAGATTTCTTGGTGTAAGTGTGTGCTGTAGTTCAACAAGTTGGAGGGCAGATACCAATGCTGATGTGCTAATTCCAGTTACAGATATACAGATGATTGAAAAACAAGACTCGGTCCAAACCGAGTACATGTCTGGACCGTGTACGGTCCATCGGTGTATTTGTGGCTAAATTGTTCCACTAATAGTCAGTGGTCATGTCTATAATGTTAAATCTAGCGGTACATGTCGACCAGGTCCGGTGAGGACGCGCTGCTCCACTCAACTGGCCGTTCAAGCGGTGACGTAACCTATCGTGGAATGAACCCGATTTGTTCCTGGTTTTCTGCTCACCGTCTCCAACAGGAAACAACGTGGCGGCCTGCTTGTACACTTTCTGTTATTCCATCTTAACAATCCAACGAAATCTACTTCTGAAAAACAGTTTAAGCGAGAAATAAGCCATGCAGTTGATGAATCTGTCCTTATCTCTGATTGGCAACGTTTATTTTAAAAGATTCTCGGGAGTTTGGAGAGGTGGCGAGTCGCGTCGGACGCCCTTGATTTGCATAAAGTAGACTAGCCCTCAACATTATGCAAAGGAGGAACGGCCGTCTCTCGAATCGCACCGCCACGCTACCAGAATGCACGGCTGCTTACATAGACATTGAATGGGAAGTGTGGAAAGGGCGGTACCTGGACACGTACCATAATTTCATCAGTCAGTCACTCAGTGACAGACTTTAGTGTTTGTAGGGCTGGCCCTCAGTGGTCCAGCCAAAACATACACATTTTTAGTATTTCCCCAATAACATTTTTCTTTGCTGGGTGACAAAACGCCAACGCCGTGCATGTTCTCACCAAAATGTTTTTTCAACTAGTATTATCAATATTATGTGTGTAAGTGTGTGTGAGAGTTAAAAATCACTGAGCTGTAAGATGTCAAGCCAGAGCTGACGGGAGTTGAAAATGTCAGAAAGACTCCAGATGCTCCGTCAACACACACACACACACACACACACACACACACACACAGGTTGTCACACAAAGCAGCTGTGGTGGTTTGACTTAAACCGACCTCTGAGGTGTCAAGTGAGACCCACCTAGTCAATCTCTCTCTCTCTCTTCCTGAGTCCATCTGTCTGTCTCTTTCCCAGCAGACGTGCAGACTCGCCCCTGGTGCTGCCCGGCCCTGCCAGCGAATCAATTTAGACCCTATTAGCTGTCACACACACACAAAGACACACAGACACACACACACACACCGTGGTGCCAACCTCTCTTACCCCAGTGAGCCAATGAGTCAATTTCAACCCAATTAACATGCAGAGCCTCTCAATTCCTCTCTCTCTGTCTCTCTGTCACACACACACACACACACACACACACACACACACACACACACACACACACACACACACACACATACACACACATACAGGTGCCACCCACCCTCGACTTGATGTGCCAATGAATCAGTTTCAACCCATTTCCACACACACACACACACACACACACACACACACACAGGTAACTAATTGAACACCTGGTGCTGCTTGGCCCGGCTAATCGGAGATTAATTGTTTCCTTGTTGTTAAGGGCCACGGTGTGTGTGTGTGTGTGCATGTGCGTGCGTGCGTGTGTGTGTGTGTAATCCTGTCTCTATTCGGACATAACAAAGCAATGGTGCATGTGTGTGTGTGTCTGTGTGTTTGCACATGCATGTGTTCACATTTGTGATATCAGGCTCATAGCCAGAAGTCAGATCTTGCAAAAGAGCGCCTGCGAGGCGCCCTTGAGCAAGGCACTCATGTCACATTCACATCATATCAAACCGAGCGTAATTATTATAAACAGCAGAGCGGGGAAACTCGTTCATGTCAGCCGCTTCGTTGGAATTCCAAACCGGGGATTGTAAAAATGTAATAAGCACTAACGATATCTCTTACTAGGTTAACAGAACAACAGATGTGTCAACAGACTTGTGCCAATGTGACTGAAAAGATCCATCGCAGTGTTCATTCTGGCAGCTATTTTGTCTTAATGCATATTAGTTTTAGCCACAGTTTACTCTAGTGTTAGTCCACGACAACTCTAAATGTTTTAGTCCAGTTTAAGTCGTAGAAAAGTTATTAAAAATGTCCTTTCTTAGTCATATACTAAACATTTCAGTCAATCTAGTCTAGCCAAAACCAATCCTTTTGTCATTTTAGTCGAACATATTTCACATACTGTAAGATTTATTATGATCATTATCTGATGAAAAACAAACTGTAGGTTGAATGATTAATAATGCAGCTTTGCAGCGTGGTTCAGTCGCAATCACGCGGTCCGTTATGAGAAGCAATCCGCGCCAAAAATATGTGTTAATCAACCACTGGACCTGCAAACCTCAACGTTATGCATTAACGTAGCACAACTGACAGGACTGATCACTGACGAGAAGGACAGAGACGGAGCGCCAACGCCACAGCGCGATATCGTCACACTTAGTGTTTAATGATGTCGGTTTATTTTCCCGTCTCAATCATGGGAAGAAATAGACGGACATCTCTGGCAGTTAAATTGTAATAAAGTCCAATACTAACACTAACAGAATGCATTCAGCCAAACCATTTGTTTGTATAGTTTCACTTGAAAAAGCACCACAAATACAGAGTATAATCAAAAATAGCTCATTTAACTTAATTTCCATTTATGTAATATAACCATGAGGCTTCCGATGGGCTGACCATGTTTTAATAAAGCCTGAATGTTCCCAACGTGGAACAACGGCTCACTGTTCTGCCAGCATGGCGTACATGCAGCACTCTCCCAACGGCTCCACTGGAGTTGGCCAACACATGAGCTCGTTGTTGTACTTTGTGTTAAACATGTGAATGTGTTAAACGGTGTGAGTGTGGAGGAGAGAGGGAGAGAGAACATTGTGAAAACATGAATATAATAAAATGTGAAAAAGGGCACAGGGAGACGTTGATATGTGAGACGAGACAGAGCTGAGAAAGACGTGGAAATATTGATGAAAGAACACGGCATTATGTGGTTAGATGGAAGTGTAATCAGTGCTAAAATCTACACACACACACACACACACACACACACACAGAGCCATACATCAAGGTTAATGCATTCCTAACAGAACATAATTTGTTCCATGTACGACAGGTAACGGACTTTAATGCTTTAATAAAGCAGCGCTGAACACTGAGTCTTTCACTTTAGCTACTGCTGCGGCTGAATAATCATTTTTATGGGTGAAACTTAATCTACCTATAAATTGCTTTGTTACAGCCTTCAGTGCATTTACACTGAAAGGCTCTCATAGTGCACGGACTATAGGTCTGGAAATGTTTCTGTCTGGGTGTCTCGGCTGTATTTGCATTGACTTTAAGCCTTAACCTCAACAACTTGACCTGGACCTATATGTTTTAGTTCTGTCCATTTGTACGGTGCACACACTGCATGAGAAGAAAGGCATGCGAAAGATGCTCTCCTCAAATTGAGGGGTAAGGGGCGGTGCGGCTACTGGTCAGTGGGTTGAGCGAGTCATCCTTTAACCACAAGGTTGGCAGTTTGATCCACGGCTCCTACTGTCTGCATGTCAAAGTGTCCTTGAGCAAAACACAGAACCCAGAGATGCTCCCAGGCGCTTCACAGCAGCCCTCTGCTCCTAAATGTTTAGGATGGGCTAAATGCAGATGTTACATTTAATGTATGTCTGTATGCATATGATGATTATAAAGTTTTTAAGTTTAACATTTTTTTAATTGGCAAATCCTTACAATTGATAAACTGCAGCAGAAAGTGAGACATACTGTATTTCCTTGATAAATGACTTAAGTGATTAAGCCATCATAAGAACATTTTCCATCGATCGACTAATCAGTTAGATCGTTTCAGTACTCTAGTCAGGTACACTCAGAATAATACAGTCATAATTAACATCTACTAGTCGCGTGACTGTTAGTGTCAGTACATTATGTGGTAATTCTGCAATATATTGTGACAACCCCTCCGTCAGGGTCAGCCGTCCTTACACACATGATCGAACGGGTTTACAAGGTTGATGGATTAATGAAGGAACCTCTGTTAATGGTCTAAATGTGATTTGTGTCATTTGTGTTTGTGAGTTGTGAAGTTGCTTTGACCGCATACGTTTCAGGCACATCCATCATTATTCCAAGTGCAAAGAGAGTACCATTAATATGACATTTGTAGTAAAACATACGATAAATGAGGAATCATGTTTTCCTAAGATATCATACGAACGGTTGTATGAGAAAAACTTGAATTATTTGATGAGGGTCACAAGACCAAAATGTCCTGCCCCTGTATTCTGGAAAGAGTGGACATGAATATGTAAGGCCTTGCCACAGAGCCGGGTCTTGACTTTATCATATTGTTTTTTTTATAGCTGGTTGCTTGTTTTGTTTTTCCCATTCCTCAGTGAGAGCACAGTGTCAGTATTGATTCAAACCTAACCCAGGCTTTCTCTTTCATTGTTAACATTGCGCTGGAGTTCTCCACAGAGAAGACCTTTACAAGCAAATAGTGCTTTGCTGTGGTTTCTGTTATTGTTACCTGCTGTACTACGTTGTCCCACTAATAACAGGGAAACCGCAAGCTAATTTGGACAAATTGGACGTATCGTTAGGTTAGAAACTGGCAACTCTCAGCGGGAGTTTTAATGGTTGCTGGCAGAAAAACCTGAACATTTGGCCTGTTTTGGAAGACTGAGAGGAAAACCTCGACTGGAGGGGAAATGTGTTTGTGTTCTGGTGAACTTCTCTTCTATTTGTGGTGTGTTTTTCTCTGGTTATGCATTATTGGCAGTTTTATTTTTATCAGTGCAGTCTGTGTATCTATTATCTGAGGTTAATTACTCCCGTCTCAATGATTCCCCTCCCAGTCTGATTTATAACACTTTTTTTTTTTTTCCAGTCTCTACATATTGTCTTCTTTCCTTTCACTCCCAGTCCTCTCTTCCTCAGTTCTTTTTCTTAAAGTCATTTCCCATCACTCCCCAGCTCTCTAACATCCCCAAGTCTGTTTTCTTTGGACTTCCCTTCGCCCTTTTCCAGTCTCTCCTTTGCTTTTTCATCAATCTGGAGCATTTTCTTTGGACGGCGTCCATGCCGGATCACATTTTGCTTCATTTTTTTCTTCCCTCACCTTCCATTTCAGTCGCTCTGGTGTTCAGCTCTTTATATATCTTGTTGTTATTCCTTTTTCGCATCACTTATCTTAGTCTCTGCTTCTTGACTTTACCTCCCTACCTCGCTAACCTCTTCCTGACCCCTCTCTCTCCCACTACTTCTCCTTGTCAGCTCTCATCTGTCCTTTCTTACCGCTCTTGTCCCTCCCTTAATCTGTCTCCGATGGGTCACTCTATACTGTTGAATTGCTTTTTTTGTGCAAAAAAAACCTCTTGTACTGACTGAAAACACTTCGATGTAAAATAAGTTGCATAATGTTTCACTGCTGCTTGTGTCACTTTGAGTACAGTTTAAAACTGCAACCAACAATTAACTCCCAACTGTCATTTCCTCGCAAAATGTAAATTTAAGGCAAGAAAAGTTAAACATACTGTATATTCACTGTGTAAACTTGCTGGGGTTTGTCTAATGATTTTGCTTGTGCATTATCTTTACCAATAGCCTCTTTTAAAACACTTCTGTACCAATAAATGCTCTGCAAAGTACTTCAATGTGATGCAGATGCTGAAAATGCCTCAACCCGTACAGAGTTTTGCAGCAGCAGTGTTCAGCCATATGATTTGATATTAATATCTCCTTAAAGAAGAATATTTCTACAGTTAACATACAGTAAAACATCATAGTTGGGCTTAAAATAAAGTATGTAAACTAAGTATAAAATGTACGGAAAATGTAACTAACGTCACTAATGTATGGCTTGCCGCAGTAGTCTATGTTACCGGTGTTACACGGTGGTCGCGAAGACACCGATTATATCACGTACCCACCGCCCCCCCCCACTGTCTTTTTGCTTTTTTTTACAGAAATAAAACCTGTTTAGTTAATTTTCGCGTATCAGCGCTGTGTTATCAATAGAAAGTCGGACGACGGACGCTACAAACTGAAAGTGAATGCATCTGCTGCATACGGAGTCGCAGCTCAGAGTAGTCTCTCTCACTTCTTATTCTACGTCATTAGTTCTGAACGTAGCATATTCACATGAATGCACTGACAATGCAATCGATACAGACTACATGGCGTGCACATGACATGCCACAGGCGTTCTCATTGTACATGAAATGCCTTGCGATCACCATTCATGCACCCTTTAATGCGACCGGGCTGTAATGAGAGAGCAGATAGCAGAGAGGGGAGCTGGGAGCAGAAGCAATAGAACAACACATACTGTTCACCACCTCCAAGTTCAGGTCCAACAAGCTTGGCCTCAGGGTTAACTTACTGAGTGAAAGGTCTGGGTCATGCTACAAGTGACTGCAAATTGCTGAGGTTAATGTGCTCAGCAATTAGTGTTAAGCTGCATGAATTCAGACTGTTGTGTGGGCGTGTGTGTGCGTGTGTGTTTGGTGGACTATTGTCTAATCGTTATTCTGTGTGTGAATGTGTGTTGGAGGAATTCTGAGCAGTGGTGTGAAGAATGAAGAAAATCAGGAACAGAATGAGAAAACAAATGATGTGAGGTACAAGAGAACATACTTTCATCCACATACTGACTTTACAGAGTGAACTGTTGACCACATGACTGGTTCTCTTTGGACTTACCACACATCAGAAAGGATAGATACAATATAAAGAGAAGACTCGGGAACAATCGTATTGGCATTTAAAGAAAATGGACTAAAATTGATCTAAAGCTAAAATACATGAAATATTTATGACATAAAGAAGAATCTTCACCAAAGGGGTATTGACTGAAAATGCTGGTGCAGCCAACAATCCCCCATAGAGATGACTGCATTAACAAGCTCCATGAAAACCTGGGCGTAAATGCTAGCCGCTGCTCCAAACCACAAAGCTCAGCAGAGAGGTTTCCTTTCAACATCAAAAGCAGCGATTGTATGTATGTAAAAAGGTAAAGTAAGAAAGCAGACAAGCTTAAAGTGGAAGTCATGAAAGCGACACATCTAAGACACGTGCAACTGTTCTCTTTAAAACGATTCTTTTGCGTATCAAACACTTTGTAGCTCTCGTGTTGGAGCAGTTGAAGTCAGCTCGGATTCACAATTGTTAACAATGGATTCCACTGGAAACCATCCAAGTTTCACTGTGGAGAAAAGTACCTCTCAGACCATTCCTGCAGCATGTGGCGTTGCTATGAACATTATTATAGATTTGTTCCTATGAAACTAGGCTGCCTATGTATATCTTTTGTCACAGCTGTTTTTTTTTTTCAAGCCGACTATAGAAAAGTTCAAACTCTCCGGGGCCGACTTTCAAGCCTAGAGGGGGTTGAGTGAGTCACACTAGTGGTGGAGTATTTCTTTAAAAGGTGCAATGTGTAAGATCTGACCAGAACTTTAGTTGAATACATAAAAAAAATGAACTAACATTATCAACAGAATGTGAAGAGGTTACAGTGTTGACGTTATGCTAAAGACGTTGCAGATAAACAGTCTCAAGCCAATTCCGAACAAGTGTTTTAAATAGTCAGGTTTTAGCGAAGATACTTGTGTTTGGGAAGTAGTGAGCATACGACTGGACGAAAAAGACTTGGATTAAACTGCGCGAATTGTATAAGAATTTGTAAGCGGATGTTTTGATAATGTTTTGCTGTTGTTAAACGCGGTCCCCATTTACTTCATCAAGACTTTTCTCCGTTTTTGGATTCTTCGTTCACCGGGTATGCAAGAAAACGTTTTCTTCAAGAATTCAAGGTAATACAGGGTGAGTGACTGATATACGAATGATCATTTGGAGGGTGAAGTATTCCTTTAAGTATTAAGTTATGTGCTTTGTTTACTTAGTATTGAATTACAGTTGTGTTGAGGTTATGTTGCAGACTATACCTGCAGGTTGGGAAAAGAAGACTAAACTTTTTCCATCAGTGTCTAACTAACAGAAGGTAGTGCAGAGTTGTTATGTTGAGTGGACCACCTCACATCAAAACAAAAAAAAAGGCTGTGCAGCCATCTGGCAGCACCTCGACTCAGTGCTGCAGCGATATGTGCGGAGCAATCATCCAGATGTGTCAGTGATCCACCTCTTTAGTGATGGACCATGTACTCAGTACAGGCAGAGAGGTAATTTCTTCTTGTTGTTCAGTGGGTTGAGTAATAGAAGCTTTCAGGTACATGAAATTTCTTTGGAGGCGAGCCGTGGCGAGGCAGCACCTGATGGCGTAGGAGTGGGGTTGTTAAAAAGACAGGCTGATCCGTTGGTGAGTCAGTGCCGTGACCTATCACATGAATGGACTCTCTATCAAGCTCTCCTGAAGACGAGCACCGCGCTGAAGCTGCTCCCTTTGACAATACACAAAGGCTGGCATCCCAGCCAGCATGTCATCTGTTACCGCTGCGTCTCCCCGCTGCGTCTCCCCGCTGCGTCCGCTAAGTCATCATGAAGGATGCTAGATGTGAGTGTGCCACGAGGAAGAATGTGAACAAACTGCTACAGCATCCACAACTTTACTGTACTTTCTCTCAGGCCGACTTCCCCTCCTGAAGGATCCAGGGAATGCTGGTTCTACTGAATCCGCCGCTGCTGGTACAACTGTTGATGCCAGTACGGAAGTACCTCTTATACAAACACGTTCTCATCCAAACTCGTCACATGCTGAGGCTTTGTCAGATCCGTTAGGGTCACTTTACAGTCACAGTAAACATGTGTTTTACGTTGTACTTGCTTAGGTTTAGGCAACACAACCACTTAGTTAGGTTTCGTAAAAATCATCATGGTTGGGCTTAAAACTATTACATTTGTAAAGTGAAAATTAAACTAAACGTTGTGAACACAAGACACAAATGAACAGCTGATTGTGAAGTGAAAGTGAAACTTAACACATGGGACACACTCTCTGAGTGTTTAATATGGGTTTACATTGTAGTTTATTGAAAGCCAGGTGCGTCACAAACAGACGTAAAGGTTGCCTTGTGCATTGGTGTCACACGCTGAGGGCTGTGACAAAGCGGCGGTCTTTTACCCCCTGGGAATGAGAACGAGCTGGAGATACAGTTCCTCTAATGGCAGCTAGATGCTGACTCCATAAAAACTCAGACTGCACTGAAGTTGATAAATGAAATAGTCATTTTTCTCCTACTGAAAAATTACAGTTCAATGATTAATTTCACTTCTAATGTATGGATTTTGAAGCTCAGAGTGCCTTAATTTTCTCCTTTTATTAGGTGTGTAGCTACAAAAGCACAAAATATAATATGACCCACCACCCAGTGAATTAATAGAGTTCCTCACAAGATCACACTGCTGTCATGTTTTAGTGGTGATTTTCAAAATGATTGTTTATTTATCTTATCCCAGATTTCTAATGTTCCTTCATAATACTGAGCATGGTTGTCACAGAATATTAATGGTCTGTTGATTCTGATCTGTAAAATTACCAAAAACGAATATGAATGAATCGGGTTGTGTTATCGGGTTGCTTGAAATGGAAAACTAAAAAAACAAAAGAAAAGAAAAGAAGTGCTCACATGAAGCTGAGAATGTTATTCATGAAAAGCAAAGCCAAGTATTTTCTTTCAACAGTCAGAAGTCCTGAGAATGACCCGTGTGTCTCTCCTCCCTCCCTTCACTTCTCAGGAATTCTGCAGTATTTCTGTTGGACTCCATCTTCATAATTTCTCCCTCTGCTTCTCCTTCCTCCTCTTTCTCTTTTTCCATCCCTCCCCAGCTCACTCTGTCATTCTGTTTTCCCTGGACTGCTTCCCGGTGGGACAACATTCTGATGGCGCTCCTGACAGGAAAAACCCCCACAGCTGACTTCCATTAGGGAAAACTGGAAACCGAGACAATCCCATATTGTCAGGTAGCGAGTCGTAGAGCGGGTCGGGTTAACCCTTCGTCTCAAAGTGTAGAGCAACTGAAGACGATGGAGGCCCCAAAAAACAGAAAAATCCTCAGGCCGGCATCCGTCCTGTCAACGCTGTTCCATTCACTGCAGCTTATGTATTCAACGTATTGAGTATGATTCATATTTTGGAAATTCTACATACTTAGACTCACATAGATGCCAGATTTATCCCAGAGCCCAGTTTGTCACTGACATTTGTAATTTTCACAACTTTTCAAACCAGATGTTGCTCAGCAACAAATACGATCACAGCCAGGAAGCAGACTATTGGCACTGAAGGGGCCTTTTATTATTTTGTATTAATACATCAGACCTTTTGATCGAGCTGACCCGGTGGCTTTGGCCAAGTTTCCTTGGCAACATAATCAAGTGAGGAAATAATATATCACATCAGGCAGACAAATGTTCCAAACTTGTTTTTTGTTTTCTTCTTTTGAAATTGACATATTTGTGAGGAAGCTAGATAGAGTCAAAAGAAATCCATATTAATTCTGAGTTCTTTCAGACTCATTTCACCATGGCAATCTAATTAGGGAACTATACATAATGAAACCGTTTGACTACCAGTATGACAGGATAAACCCTGCAAACTTCGGTCCATGCTAAGTATAGCTTGGTTTTGAAGCCTCGAGTTTGGCATTTTGGCCGTCACCATCTTCGTTTTTGGAATCAGAAGTGACACACGAGGGTGGAGCTAAGTACAACCGAACGCTGAATAAGACACTATTAGGGGACCAAAATGTCACAATTAACTTTCCTGAAGTGAAAACACACTTTGAAAGGGTTAACGTTCTAAGAAGAAAACACGGACAACTCCCAGACCGGACAACGCCGTGGTAGCGACCTGCCAATCACAAGGTAGCCCCGCCCTAAAGCATCCCCTGCTTTATGGTCTATCTGACTCTAAATGGGACCATCATTTACTAAATGAACATCATGCTGTATTGAAGAAGACTTGAAACTAGCGATTGAGACCATAAACTCATGTTTACAATGTTTACTGATGTAATAAATCAAGAGAGAAGTAGGCTCATTTTCTCGTAGACTTCTTTTAGCAACCAGAGGAGTCGCCCCCTGCTGGCCAGGCTTGGCTTCACTTTTCAGAACCGGAGGTTGCTGCCTGATCTAAACATCGTTTGACCTCCAAATCAAATCAATGCGTTATTGATCCACTTAGTTGGTGTCTGGTGCAGAATGTTGTCAATATTGGAGGTACATAAATCTGCCCTGGTTATATTGTTATAGATCATAATTGTACATTGCCTTGTTAAATGTTCCCAATTTGTATGAATGGACCAATATGTTTGTAAAGCATTCTGCGACAATGCTCGAGTTCCAAATTTGAAAACAGACAATAATACAAGCCACGGTTAGTTGGTTAGTTTTCACACCGTTAGTTTGTAAGTAAAACATAGCGAACTGTTCCTGAACCACGGCTCTAGAGGGACCTCTCGGGTCTGAGCAGGTTGATTAAGATGGAGTAGAGTCCCTATGCTGAGTGACCGTAGACGTCAAGCTCTCACTTTCCTGCTGCTGCTGTGCGTTACTGTGCATGTGTCGGAGCGAGGGTTTCATTTTACCATGGGGTTCAGGAAGTCGAGAAAGGGGGGGGGGACTGTCTGAGACTGTCAAGACCGGCTTATAAAAAGACCCCGAGAGAGACGGAGAGAGTGATTGAGCGAGGGAGGGAAAGAGAGAAAGAGGGGAGGGAGGACAGAGGGACGGGGAGAAGGAGGTGAAGGGAACGAGAGGAGGAGGACAATGAGGCTTTTGATGAGGCCTTTCTGGGGAGCATATGTGGGTCACTGCATGAATAAACAGACTTTCACTACCCTGAATTGATGATTTACACACACACAGCCACACACACAGAGCCACGTTGTGTTGTTTATGTTCCCCAATTTTACCATTTACACACATGCTTTCACACATCACTTTTATACAGGCAGAAACACACACACATACACACACTTAAAGACAGAGCCACATTGTCTTGTATTCGTTGTTTATGCCTCTCCATTTCACTCATTTATGGATGTGGCCCCGTCGTGCCCTCTCTTTAAATCAGTTGGCTTACTCATACACATAACATTTGGCCATGTTTCTATCTTTCACACACACATACATTGTCTTGCCCTCTGGCTCGCTTTCTTATTCACTGGCAGTGCTACATAGAAGCATCAGTCGTGTTCTTTAAAACAGATTTGAAGCTTCAAATCTGTTTTAACAAGATGCACAACAGAAGGGCACAGCTCTTATGTTCTAGTCAACAGGGAGATGGTACTTCAATCTTGTCACACTACTGAAGTATCCTTAAGCAAAACACTGGATTCCCAGCAGCCCTGTGACTGCTCCTCTGCACAGCTGACCTACACCAGACCTGCAGGCAGCAGCATCTGATCCACTGACTTACACAAATCCCCAGCTGAAAAACGAGCTCCACTGTGGTAGTTTTTCTCAAAAACTCAATCTAAATGCTAAAATTGGTTTCATCTTATAATAATGATTCACACGCCGTACTGTAATTGTCAAGAGATCGGTCATTGTATAGTCAGATTATTAGAAGATTAATATTGTAAAGGGTCCTGAGGCAATTACCATTTCTATTCAGCGGCTGTTGCTCCCCATCACTTGATCATTCACAATCACGCTCCCTCTACTGGGGCCATACTGTTTTTTTGGCTTCCATTATTTCTGCATGTTATTTTTCTGCAGTTCTTCATGTTGGTATCTAACGAAAATATTCTGCTTCAATCCATATTTGTTGGCATTTAGCTTTTTCAAAAAACAACATTTTTACTGTGGTCAAAAAACTGTTTGCTCTCCTTCTTGCCACACACAAAGGGAGGCTTGTACCTGTGTTAACATACATTATAAGCTTA
The DNA here is from genome assembly GCF_043250625.1 of Sebastes fasciatus. Classification (NCBI taxonomy): domain Eukaryota; kingdom Metazoa; phylum Chordata; class Actinopteri; order Perciformes; family Sebastidae; genus Sebastes; species Sebastes fasciatus. The sequence continues at coordinate 33,782,586 of NC_133803.1, forward strand.
ATTCAAAAACCTCTTTAAATGTAAAACAATGACGTTGGGTAGGTACAGCCCTAGCTTACTCACTCATTGTCTCTGTTGACATCTTAACGGGTAGAATAGTGATGCTTTTGCAAAGCAAAAGTTTGTTTCTAAACTGGAGAGTTTTAGTCCACATTGATCTGGTTGTGCGTCTTTGTTTTCAGACCAACAAGTTTGGAAAAGAGGCTACTAACCGTATGCTTTATTACATATTTCCTTTCAAATGTCACACTGATCATTGTTGACGTAAATCCAGGTAGTGTCGCAAAACACTGAAATCCGACAACACAGCAAAAGAGACGATTTCAATAAGAATGAATTTGAATTTACATACAAGTTGGTTTTATTGCTACTCGCAACTGGCTTGCACACAGTTTGAGAAAAATCTTATTTGATTTGTAAATCAGATATATGATATGTTACTAAATCTACTTCAAGATCACTCTTTGAGAAAGTCTGACCTAAACAAGTCTGTTCAGCTGCCTTAAAAGTACTAATGTGTAACATTTAAGGGGATTTATTGGCGGAAATGGAATTAATATTAATCTGTATGTTTTCCTTTGTGTATAATCACCTGAAAATAGTCCTTGTGTTTTAGCTACCTTCATATGTATCCACATAGGGAGCAGGTCCTCTTCACGCAGCCGGCCGTCATGTTTCTACAGTAGCCCAGAACGGACAAACCAAACTCTAGGCCGAAGTCGATAACGTTAATAACTCGCGTCGCCACTGCTCTCTCTTTCTTGCTTCACCACTCACTTCCCTCCTACACACACACGCTACAACAACTGGCTCTAGATAGACCCATTCACAGTTTTGTGTCGGCCACCAAAGCAATCCTACACGCTTGGCACACGGGATAAATTGTAATCTGCAACCTCACCGCTATACACCGCCTGACACACTGTTCCTTTAAAAGCATACAGCACGGTTACAGGATGCATTCGCTCTACAGAACAGACAGAGCCTGTATAGTTATTTTCATACTGTGAGCAACACAATCAACAAGTCAGTCAAGGTCAATTCATTCCTGTGTAACTGGGCTAACTGAGAAACCCTCTCAATGTCTGGACGCTAAACACACCAAGGTTAACGTCAGCCAAGAAAAGTCGGCTGCTGTTCAACATTTCACAGCCGTCTTGTCACATTTCTATGCTACCTTGTTTTCCTACTGAGTGATTAATGAACACGATTTCAGCAATTCACAGCTTTGAAGCTATCGGCAGTACTTTTATTTGAAAGATTAGGTGAACCTACCAACAGTGATATTGAATGAATAGTGGCTTCCATTACTGGGGTGAGTTCTAATGCAATACTTTTCTGATCGCTTTAAATTCAGTCTAATTGATTCACAGCATTTACCATCAGTTAGCAAAGTTTAATAACTATTTGTCTTATTAAAGCAGCATGAAACTTCTTCCTAAGTGTAATTTGACCAAGTTGGCAACAGTTAAAATTAGTAGTCCTAATTTCCATTTATTCATAACGAACTAAACCGGCAGTTGTTGGTTATTTCCTCTTAAAAAACTATTTGATGAGAGGGGGTATTGCAACTTGCCACACCATTTATGCAAAACCACCAGAAGGAAATATCTTCAGAAGAATTTGAACATTTCGGACCTCAAACAAAAAGATGTTACAGCAGACAGAATGTTTTAAATCTGAATAAATGTAATCACATAATTCTATAGAAACAGGGGCTTTAAACAATACCATGGGGTGCTTGTCTGTCAGTGGGTTCAACCCTGAGTGGATCCAGAAACCCTGAGTGTTTGGTGGATTGATGGGTTATCAGAGATGTGGTTGTTTTTATTTTGAGTACACTTCACTGCTCATTCTTATGGGATTACTTTGTTCCTATCCTACTATCCCTGCTGCTTTCACCGTCCCTTCACCTGAAGCTGTAAAAAATCTTGTTGTTGACTGCCACTGACGTAATTTGTCCATATTATCATGGTCCATTACTGTTATTGCTACCTGATGGTCACTGGACTCGCCTGGTGGCCCTGACACCGTCTGGCTGAACAGGAAATGTAAACCATTTGGAACTGTCTATGATGGTTTAAAACCTTGAACCCAACCTCATGTCCGATTGAGATGTCACTGGACTTTAACCAAAAAACGGTTCTCAGTATTTTCCATGATGATGAGAACATCATTTCAGTCTCCTCCTCCCTTATGAAACATGGAGAGCTACCGTTTATTTCTTTAAATCCTTCTCCACCAGAGTTTCTCCGCCTTGCCTTCCATTTCTCTTTCTGACCTCTATCATTTCCAATAACACCATCTGAGCTCCATTTCTAGTTCAGTTTATTTTAGAAATGTAATAAATGTGGTGTCGTGT